>NC_057812.1:417327588-417584146 GCF_018294505.1 Triticum aestivum | reverse complement strand
GGGAGGGAGGTATACTACCGTGCTATTTACACAGAAGATACCGGAGTATCTTTTCAAAAAAAAAACCTACGGTCAAAGTTACCATGGTGCTTCTACCTCAGTTATCAGATGTGCACTGCGTATATTACCATCTATTTACACATAAATTATCAGGTATCTTTTCACATTTGTTTTCCCCTATGGTTAAAGTTACCACGATGTTTGTATCTAAATTATCAGGTCTATGGCGTGAATGTTATCGTGCTATTTACAGAAATTACCAGGGGCGGGTTCAACAAATTTATTCCCAATGATCAAAGTTACCACGATGCTTGAAACAAATTTTTTTTCAGTGCTAACATATTAAAGGCAAAAACATGTCAAAACAGTATTTCCCTTAGAATGTTCAACAATGAGTGTGATAGGTGAGGTGGTTAGCTCCCTTTGTTAATTACCTGCAGACTAGAGATCAAATCCTAGTCTAAGCATTTTTTTTTGCTGAAAATCGAGAAGGCGTGTGGGTCCATAAATAACGATTACGAAAATTAGGAAGGCACGAGCGGGTGTGCCCAATAAAATCGGGGAGGACGTGCGGGAAAGAAAAGAAATCGGAGGAGGACGTGAGGGAAAAGAAAGAAATCAGGAGGTCGTGCGAAAAAGGAAGGAAATCGGGAGAGAATTGATGGCGTTGGATGCATGTGACAGTTTCGCAATCTGCCACACGGTTGCCATATACATATTTCGTTACATTTAATTCTTATATACTTTCAAAAACTATTGTTTTCAAGAATTCATGTTCCATATAATCAAAATCTCATTAAAATATTGTAAATATTCCCGCAACAACGTGCGGGGCATCATCTAGTTAACTAAACTACTATGTACTTTACATACATGATTTGTAATATATATTTTGCGGGAATATGATTTGTAATTTACTATAGCAAATGGGCAGTGCTACGCGTCGGCCGGTGGATCTTTTAAAAAGATCCGCCGCCTCGCGAGCCGTTCGATTGTACAACGCAAGCCGTATGTTATTCTTCTCTAATTTCTTGTAACAATGCTTTTGTTGTGGAATCTCTTCTTCTCTAACTTTCTGCAACAAGAGCCTTGTTACAAAAATCTCTTCTCTAATTTTCTGCAACAAGGTCTCTGTTGCAAAATATTCTCTTCTTTAATTTACTATAACAAGACCCATGTTGCAAATCTTTTCTTCTCTATTTTTCTGCAACAAGACCCTTGATGCAAAACGTTTTCACTTATTTTTTCTATAACAAGACTCTTGTTGCACAACCTTCATTGCAACAGGATCCAACATCTCTAGCTTATTCTATGTATTCCTGCAACAAGACTGTTGTTGCGAAAACTTGCAAGAACACCGACGGCTGCAACGGAGAGAGCACCCCGTGTGAAAGAACATGTGGTGCCACCATGTTTGGTTTTGGTAATTGATGACAATCTCTCTGGACTAATGGTTTCCTTGAGTTATATTTGAAGGGTTTGTCCATAGGCTTTTCTTGGAGTCCATTTGTTGGTTTCAAGGAGAGTTTGTGATGACCAAGGTGCTATTAAGGAATTATCCAAAGATTGGTCTTGTGAGTGTTGAGCTCGCAAGCATGTCTTGAAGAAGAAGTGTGTGTGATCATTCATGTTTACCTTCAAGACATCATCCAAATGAAGAGAGTTGTAAAGATTCAAGGTTGATCAAGACTAAGTCAAAGAGTGAATCAAGTTGATCAACACACAAAGCGTAGAAGATGTACCGAGAGGGATCACGTGATCGCATGGTAAGGTAAGCATTGTCCTTTATGCTTTGTGTACTAACCCATGGTCTACGTGGGAGTTCTATATGGGGTTAGGTATGTTTCCATGGGCTAGCATCAAGAGGAAGATATTATACAACCCATGGAGGATGACATCAAATGGTGGTCATCATCAAGTCTGCGATGTGCAAGTTCAAGCGGAGCATCACAAAGAGATCAAGTGCTTGAAGCTTGCCGTCCATTGTGGTGACAATGAACTTGTGAAGATGTGCCGAAGAGTGGCTGACCCATAGTGGAGTATGGGGAGCAATCTACTAGTCTTCACCAAGCCAACGCAATCAAGAAAGGTGGTCTAGCTTGAGGGAGTCAAGATCGTCATCATCCAGCTCAAGTGGACTATGTGCAAGGCAAAGGTTTGCTCTTGATAGGTTTTCTATTTTACCGGTCTCATGGTAGTTGTGGGAGAATGGGTTATAGGATCGATTGTCGTTCTTTCAAGGGGGTCTCTCGATGAGTAGCTTGATTGTATCGTTCGTAGAGAGCTCAAACCATTGCATCCTTGCATCATCTTTATTGGTTCTTGTTTGGTTTTTCTCCTTGTGAGATTTGGAGTTTTTGGTCATCTTCATGACAAGCTCGAGTTCATCGAAAATGGAGTTAACATGCATATTCTATGATGTTTTCGATGTTGGAGGTTATGCCGGTTCTTCTCGGTTGGAGGTTTCTCTCATCTATATATTAGGCATACCTCCCCTGCCTCTTCTCATTATAACCTTTTGCTGCTTGGATGCTACTCGTTGTCTTCTATCCAACAAGTTCGAGTTTACTCAATTCGGAGTTCATTTGTAGAAGCTGTGGCAGTTTTGGCTTTATTGCATCCTCTGTTTTCTCTGTTGTGTTCTTAAAGCCTCAAGCGGTAGTACTGCTCTCTCTAGCGGTAGTACCTCTTGTAAGAGGTAGTACTGCGGCCTTGTGCCGCGCGTAGTACTGCTGCTTTTGGGATGTGTTTTTCGTGTTGGGTTTCGCGATAAGCGGTACTAACTCTCCCCTCGAGCGGTAGTACCTCTTATAAGCGGTACTACCTCTCCCCCCGAGCGGTAGTACCTCTTATAAGTGGTACGACCTCTCCCCCCAAGCGGTAGTACCTCTTATAAGCGGTACCACCTCTCCCCTCGAGCGGTAGTACCTCTTATAAGCGGTACTACCTCTCCCCAGAGCGGTACTACCTCTCCCCAGAGCGGTACTACCTCTCCCCAGAGCGGTACTACCTCTCTCTCAGATTTTCAGCTCGTGTTTTTCTCTCTCATTGGGGTGTTTTGACTGTGCTAAGCAGTAGTACCGCCCCTCAGCGGTAGTACCGCTCCTCCAGCGGTAGTACCGCTCGTGTGTGGGCTGAGCACATAACGGTTGGATTCTGGAGGCCCTATAAAAGGGGGTCTTCTTCCCCAATGAACCTAATCCTTTGAGCTCGTGTTCTTCCCCCATTGTTGACCTTCTTCGAGCTTGCTAACTCTCAATCCCTCTATGTATTCATGTTAGTTTTGAGGGAAAAGAGAGAGGAGATCTAGATCCACGTTTCCACTAATCACTTTCTCCTCTAGGTGAGGGGAACCCCTTGGATCTAGATCTTGGAGTTCTTGGTGTTCTCCTTCTTGTTCTTCCTCTCATTTTCCTCCATAGCATTAGTTGCTTCGGTGGGATTTGAGAGAGAAGGACTTGGGCACTCCGTGTGCCCTTGCCATTGCATTTGGTGCATCGGTTTGAGTTCTCCACGTGATACATGGAATTTACAAGTTGAGAAGCTTATTACTCTTAGGTGCTTGGTACCTTTGAGCTTGTTCCTCTTGGGTGCTTGGGAGTCCTAGATAGTTGGTGGTGTTCGGAGCTCAATCATTGTGGTGTAAAGCTCCGGGCAAGCGTCGGGGTCTCCAATTAGGTTGTGGAGATCGCCCCGAGCAATTTGACGGGTACCGGTGACCGCCCCCAAGGGTTGCCAAAGTGTACGGGTTCGGTGACCGCCCCCAAGGGTTGCCATTTGTATGGGTTCGGTGACCGCCCTCAAGGGTCCCTTAGTGGAATCACGGCATCTTGCATTGTGCGAGGGCGTGAGGAGATTACGGTGGCCCTAGTGGCTTCTTGGGAAGCATTGTGCCTCCACACCGCTCCAAACGGAGATTAGCATCCGCAAGGGTGTGAACTTCGGGATACATCGTCGTCTCTGCGTGCCTCGGTTATCTCTTACCCGAGCCCTTTACTTATGCACTTTACTTTGTGATAGCCATATTGTTTCTTGTCATATATCTTGCTATCACATAGTTGTTTATCTTGCTTAGTATAAGTTGTTGGTGCACATAGGTGAGCCTAATTGTTGTAGGTTTTGTGTTTGACAAATTAATCGCTAGGTTTATTCCGCATTTGTTCAAGCCTTAACCGTAATTATTTTAAAGCACCTATTCACCCCCCCTCTAGGCGACATCCTCGATCTTTCAATTGGTATCAGAGCCTCGTCTCTCTTGTTAGGCTTAACCGCCTAGAGAGTAATGATGTCGACTAGGGGTTAGGATTCTCTGACACTCTTAGTTTTGATGGCACAAATTTTGATGTTCGGGTAATTCACATGCTTAATCTCTTTAGGGTCATGGACCCAAATTTAGAGCGAATTGTAATATGGGTTTTTCTCCTCCAAAGGATCCCCAAAGATTATCTTTAGAGGATGAGAAAAACTCTTATCTCAATGCTCAAGCTTCTAATGTGCTTTTTGATGCTTTGAGCAATGTAGTTATATTTCAACTCATGCCGTTTCGGGATGCTCATGAGTTGTGGACAAAGCTTCAAGATAAATATGGCGTGTCCAAGTTTTGTGGGGATGATTGTTCTCCCTCCACATCCGGCCATATAGTCTTCTCAACTTCTTCTACTTCACCTACATGTGGTTTGCCACAAGGTAATGACATGGTGAGTAGTGTTGGTCATTGCAATGATGATAGTATGTTTATTGTGGATGATCCTTTATCACTATCTTATTGCAATGCTCCTTCTTTGGGCTTTAACACTTCTAGCACTCTAAATGTTTCACATGCTTGTGTTGATAGTTCTTGCATATCATGTAGAAATTGCTTGACTAAATCTCATGATGATATGTTTACAATGTCTTGTTGCCATGATAAAAATGCATATATGTCCTCGAATTGTTGTGCTAACAATGTAGAGGAAACCCAACACCCCATGGAACAAGATGTGGTCTTGAATGGTGCATCAACGGATCCTACATCATCACTTATTGCATTTTGCCTTATGGCCAAGGCTTCAAAGGTATCTCCCACTTTGAATCCCAATATATCTTGTGATGATGGCAAGAGTGATGATGATGTTGATTATGATGAAGAGAATAATAATGTTGCCTCCTTAAAAACTAAGGGGGAAATGATTTTTAAAGCTCTTCACAAAAATAAACTTGCTCGTTCCAACTTCATGGAAATCATGTCTATTGCCATTTAAGGCAATAAATACATTGAGGAGTTGGAATCTCATCTAGAGGAGCATGGGGTCACCATTGAGAAAATGGAAGCTCATGAGCGTGATTACACAAATGAGATCGCGGAGCTATCTCAAGCTCTTGAACATGAACAAACCACATCCGAATCTCTTGAGGAGACCTTTGCTCTAGAATTATCTAAAATAAAGAGACCTCATGATAGAGCACTCGAGGTGGCCAATGATTTCAAAACTAAAAATGCTAAGCTTGAAGTTGCTCATGCTAGACTCCTTGAGGATTTTTAGCACCTCGAAAATGGCTCAAGGGTCATGAAGGGTGAGCTCATCAAACTCATCGAGTTTCATGCTCAACTTGAAGCTTCCTACTTAAAAGAGCTTGCCAAGGTGTCATCTCCTATTGTTGTTAATGATGATGCTTGTGCTACTATTACTTGTGAAGTATCCATTTTGAAGGAGAATGTTGAGCTACGGGCTCAACTTGAGTTGCTATCTAGCAATTATGGGAAATTGGAAGAAAGTCATGAAAATCTCTCAAGCTCTCATGATGATCTTCTAGTATCCCATAATGTGATAAAGATAGCTCATGAGGCCATGATTGCTAAGGTAACATCTAGTGAGCCTCATGTGGATACTAGCACTACTTCTAGTCAAAATGCTATGTTGCCATGTGCTAGTCCTTGTAATTCATCTACTCACAATGTTGGTACATCTAGTGATGAATTACTTTGCTTGCCTTGTTTCTCTAACAATGAAGCTTATACTTCCTCTAGTACTTGTGTTGATACTAACCATGTAGAGGAAATCAAAGAGCTCAAGGCCCAAGTCACTTCTTTGAAGAAAGACTTAGAAAAGTGTCATGAAGAGAAATCCACACTCAACATTATCTTGAGTGTGCAAAAATCCCCCAATGACAAAGGTGGACTTGGATTCAACTCCAATAAGAAGAAGAAGTCCAAGAGCAACAAGAATAAGGGCCAAGAACAACTCAAGAATTCGGCCAAGATTATTTGCTTCAAGTGCAAAATTGAAGGGCATCATGTTATATCTTGCCCATTGAAGAAGAAGTCCGTTAATGACAAGCAGCAAGGGAAGAGGCCACAAGTTCAATCTCATGCTCAACCACAAGTTGAAGAAAGGCCACTTCCTATGAAGACTCAAGTTCATGCTTCTCTTGTTGAGAAATCAAGTGAGAAGAAAATGAAGAGTAGACTTTGCTACTTATGTCATGAGAAAGGTCACGTCGCTTCTTCATGAACTAGTGGTAACTTATCCAACCCAATTATTATTGATGATATCTATTCTCTTGGGAAGGATAAGGTGGGCAATGTGTTTGCCAAGTTTGTTGGTACTCAAAGTGGTGTCAAGCAAAGAACCATTTGGGTAGCCAAGACTATTGTGACTAACCTCTTAGGACCCAACTTGGTTGGGGACCAACAAGCTCAAACTTGATAAATAGGTGTTGTTGGAGGTCATTGGAGACTTGGCTATATTATGGAGATTTAAGGGGTCCTCATCATTCATATTGTCTCAAGCCAAGTCATTTGGATTATCTTTCTATCGTATATCCAATGTTCCTCCTTGCGGTAACTCGTGCTTAAATTGCTTACATTGAAAGTTACTTGCCCCTTAGCATGTTGTGATTTTGTACCTTGCATGTGCTTGTATATGTTGTGCTTCCAATATTCTTATGTTGGTTTGCACATCATGTACGTGTGTGTTGTGTGTTGAGCCTTTTTGCATCTTGCTTATTTTTTAGTTTGCTCTTGTGAGAGATTAATGGAATATCCCATTATGGGGGAGTGATGTGCTTTGTGCACCTCACAATCCTATAAATGTGTGTATATGAGTAATACCATCTAGTATTGATATTTCAAGATTATCTAGTCGCTATGTGGTATGTCTTCTCATGATAAATTCAAATTCTAAATAGTCCATTAATTATCTCTTGTTGGATCCTTTTATTTGCCTCTTGTTTATCCTTAATTGGTATCACATTATGGGGGAGTAATATGCTATGTGTATATTACTAGCCTAGAAAATATGTACATTTGAGATATTGCCACCTAGAGTTGATATTATAAATTATCTTGTTCCTAGGTGGCATGTTAGCTCTACAAGTTGCAATTTGCCTTTTGTTTGGTGTGTAGATGATGTCGGATATCCTTGCTATCTAGCACCGGGAATTATTTCCAAATACTTCTTGTCTTTTGAAAATTGGTTCTCACTTATGTGTGGTAGAAATTATTGATCATCTCCACATTGGTGTTTGCTTTTATTTTCCTTATCTCTTGCCTAGGATTGTGTCAACTCCCTTTGTCTTCCATACCACTTGTGGATCTTGTTAATTTCTTGATCTTGTCTAGTGTTTTCTAGATATAGTGAAAGTGATGATCCCACCTTGTGCATTTTGTATTCAAATGTAAATTCTCTATAATGCACTAGTCTTGGGGGAGCTATCCTATTTTCTATAAAACACTCATCTTGCGATCCTTATCAAGTGTGTGTTGGTGGAATGCAACCCATTTCTTTTTGGTACTTGTGCCATCATGAAACTTTGTAGAGGGCTTGGTTTGTTTGGAACCATTCTCTCTTTTGGGAGTTTGACATCTTTCTTTTTGCTTGTATTCTTGGATATCTCATTCCTTGATGTATCTTTCAATTGATATCCTTCAAGTGATGATTTATTCATTTGATATCTTTTCTTCACTTTTTCTTATTCTTGTCAATTGGTATCGGTTCTTGAAAGTATTGAGCATGCATATTAACGTCATGTAGTCTCCTTGGCATGCTTTCTTTCTTTGACCCAATATATAGGGGAAACTCCACCAAGTCTCAAATTGGATTAGATGTGCATGAAATTCATTTTCATATATGTATGCACATATTTAAGTGGAGTATGTCCTATGTATTGTTGGTTCTCTAACTCTTTGGTCCCAATGAGTTTGGGTACCATTTTGTTTGTGTTGTTGTTCTAGGAACAATTGGAGATGCATTGGATGCTCGGCTCACTCACAAGGAAGGTGGTGTCACCATGTGCTTATTGGACTCAAGCTAGGATGATCAATGAACTATCTACTACCTTCAATTGGTTTCTTCTACATCCTTCCAATGATATCTCGGTAACAAGTATCTATTCATGCATTCCTTTCTTGCATTCAACCTTGTGTAGGTTGCATCTTGGCATGATATTCATTCCATCTTGTGATACCTTGTTTCCTTTCTCAAAGCATCTCAGCGATGATCTCATTTTGCTAGTTGTGATGTCTTTGATGTTCGTGTGATCAAAATTCATTTGTATACAATAAGACCATATCTAGCGATGTGCTATGCTTTCAAGCAAATATCTTATTGGTATATTTATGACTTCCTTGTGGATATCTTATTCTTTCCTTTTTGTAACTATTTCGTGTGTACATCCTTCTTTGTGGATCGATATCATCATGATTTTCATCTACCTAGAATCTTATACACTTGAGAGAAATTACATATCTAGAAGATATCCTTTCTTTCACGTCCACCTTTTCTTTCTTGTATTATTTCTTTGGTGGCCCCGTGAAAGCTTTGCCTTGAGTATGGATCTCACCTTGTTGCATCTTGATGCACTCTTGTGTGGTGAAGATATTTTGTCTCTTGCTTGTCTTGATGAGGCTTTTGCCATCTCGATTGGTATCCCTCCTCTTGACATAGCTTTCACTTTCTATATTCACCATGGGTTGTCACAAGTGTTGGTTATTCTTTTTGCATGTTGAATGTGCTTGTGAACCCCTTTGCTTGGTGTGTGTGGGAAGGACATGTCATGCACCTTGTATCTCCACTATTCAAGACTATGTTGATGCTTAATGCTCATCCGTACATTAGTCTTCTCAAGTGCATTGCCTTGACTCACACACATCATTTTGGTTGAGCCCATTCTTAAGTTGCCTCTTTTACTTGTTGCTCAACCATGTGTTTGTTGCAAGTACTAGGCTTAGTTTTCTATATGCTCACTTGCACTTGTTGTAAGTTTCTATTGATTTTGGGGGAGCTATGATCCTATTTTGTGCACTTTGTATCCTAAGACAAAAATTCTTGATGTGCACAAATCATGGGGAGCTTCTCTAGTTTCTTTAGAACACTCCTCTGCTCATATCATAATATCTTTATTCATGTGGCACGTAGGTTCATTGGTCTAGTTGGTTCAATTGGTATCTTTTGATAGCTTGCTTCAATTGGTATCTTTTGATTGCTTGTTTCTCTCTTTGTTATGTCTTTGTGGCATATCATTCTTTTGCAATCTTGGTGCCTTAATATAGTTGGTCTTCCTCCAAGTATTACCTTTGGATATGTGTATGACATTCCACTCTCTTGTTGAGAAATACACAATTTTTGGAGGAACACCTTTTATATTGGTCTTCTTAGCTTTTCGCCCATTTTGGCAATCGATGCCAATGGGGGAGAAGTTTCAGAGAGTTTTGTGGAGAAGTCTTTAGAGTATTCTCCTTGCTTTGGTTTTGTTCCTAAGCATTTGCATCTCATACGCATGCATTATTGGTTGTTGCATTGCATGGTGATGCATAATTCCTTATATAAACTCTCTTGAAAGTGATTGTCATCAATTACCAAAATGGGGGAGATTGAAAGAACATGTGGTGCCCCCATGTTTGGTTTTGGTAATCGATGACAATCTCTATGGACTAATGGTTGCCTTGAGTTATATTTGAAGGGTTTGTCCATAGGCTTTTCTTGGAGTCCATTTGTTGGTTTCAAGGAGAGTTTGCGATAACCAAGGAGCTATTAAGGAATTATCCAAAGATTGGTCTTGTGAGTGTTGAGTTTGCAAGCATGTCTTGAAGAATAAGTGTGTGTGATCATTCATATTTACCTTCAAGACATCATCCAAATGAAGAGAGTTGTAAAGATTCAAGGTTGATCAAGACTAAGTCAAAGAGTGAATCAAGTTGATCAACACACAAAGCGTAGAAGTTGTACCGAGAGGGATCACGTGATCGCATGGTAAGGTAAGCATTGTCCTTTATGCTTTGTGTACTAACCCATGGTCTACATGAGAGTTCTATGTGGGGTTAGGTATGTTTCCATGGGCTAGCATCAAGAGGAAGATATTATACAACCCATGGAGGATGACATCAAATGGTGGTCATCATCAAGTCTGCGATGTGCAAGTTCAAGCGGAGCATCAGAAAGAGATCAAGTGCTTGAAGCTTGTCGTCCATTGTGGTGACAATGGACTTGTGAAGATGTGCCGAAGAGTGGCTCACCCATAGTGGAGTATGGGGGAGCAATCTACTAGTCTTCACCAAGCCAACGCAATCAAGAAAGGTGGTCTAGCTTCAGGGAGTCAAGATCGTCATCATCCAACTCAAGTGGACTATGTGCAAGGCAAAGATTTGCCCTTGATAGGTTTTCTATTTTACCGGTCTCATGGTAGTTGTGGGAGAACGGGTTATAGGATCGATTGTCGTTCTTTCAAGGGGGGCTCTCGATGAGTAGCTTGATCGTATCGCTCGTAGAGAGCTCAAACCATTGCATTCTTGCATCATCTTTATTGGTTCTTGTTTGGTTTTTCTCCTTGTGAGATTTGGAGCTTTTGGTCATCTTCATGACAAGCTCGAGTTCATCGAAAATGGAGTTAACATGCATATTCTATGATGTTTTCGATGTTGTAGGTTATGCCGGTTCTTCTCGGTTGGAGGTTTCTCTCCTCTATATATTAGGCATACCTGTTGGGTTTCGTAGTAATTTCAAAAAATTTCCTACGCGCACACAGGATCATGTGATGCATAGCAACGAGAGGAGAGTGTTGTCTACGTACCCAACGCAGACCGACTGCGGAAGCGATGACACGACGTAGAGGAAGTAGTCGTACGTCTTCACGATCCAACCGATCAAGCACCGAAACTACGGCACCTCCGAGTTCGAGCACACGTTCAGCTCGATGACGATCCCCGGACTCCGATCCAGCAAAGTGTCGGGGAAGAGTTCCGTCAGCACGACGGCGTGGTGACGATCTTGATGAACTACAGCAGCAGGGCTTCGCCTAAACTCCGCTACAGTATTATCGAGGAATATGGTGGCAGGGGGCACCGCACACGGCTAAGGAATTGATCACCAGGATCAACTTGTGTCAACTTGTGTGTTTAGAGGTGCCCCTGCCTCCGTATATAAAGGAGGAGAGGAGGGGAGGCTGGCCGGCCAAAGAGGGAGGCGCAGGAGAGTCCTACTCCCACTGGGAGTAGGATTCCTCCTCCAATCCTAGTCCAACTAGGATTCCTCGGAGGGGAAGGGAGAGAGGGGGGCCGGCCACCTTCTCCTAGTCCTAATAGGACTAGGGGAGGGGGAAGAGGCGCAGCCACCTTGGGCTGCCCCTTTCTCCTTTCCACTAAGGCCCATGAAGGCCCATATGGCTCCCGGGGGGTTCCGGTAACCTCCCGGTAACCCGGTAAAATCCCGATTTCACCCGGAACACTTCCGATGTCCAAACATAGGCTTCCAATATATCAATCTTTACGTCTCGACCATTTCGAGACTCCTCGTCATGTCCGTGATCACATCCGGGACTCCGAACAACCTTCGGTACATCAAAATGCATAAACTCATAATATAACTGTCATCGTAACCTTAAGCGTGCGGACCCTACGGGTTCGAGAACAATGTAGACATGACCGAGACATGTCTCTGGTCAATAACCAATAGCGGGACCTGGATGCCCATATTGGCTCCTACATATTCTACGAAGATCTTTATCGGTCAGACCGCATAACAACATACGTTGTTCCCTTTGTCATCGGTATGTTACTTGCCCGAGATTCGATCGTCGGTATCCAATACCTAGTTCAATCTCGTTACCGGCAAGTCTCTTTACTCGTTCCGTAATACATCATCTCACAACTAACATATTAGTTGTAATGCTTGCAAGGCTTATGTGATGTGTATTACCGAGAGGGCCCAGAGATACCTCTCCGACAATCGGAGTGACAAATCCTAATCTCGAAATACGCCAACCCAACATCGACCATTGGAGACACCTGTAGTACTCCTTTATAATCACCCATTTACGTTGTGACGTTTGGTAGTACCCAAAGTGTTCCTCCGGTAAACGGGAGTTGCATAATCTCATAGTCATAGGAACATGTATAAGTCATGAAGAAAGCAATAGCAACATACTAAACGATCAGGTGCTAAGCTAATGGAATGGGTCATGTCAATCAGATCATTCTACTAATGATGTGACCTCGTTAATCAAATAACAACTCATTGTTCATGGTTAGGAAACTTAACCATCTTTGATTAACGAGCTAGTCAAGTAGAGGCATACTAGTGACACTCTGTTTGTCTATGTATTCACACATGTATTATGTTTCCGGTTAATACAATTCTAGCATGAATAATAAACATTTATCATGAAATAAGGAAATAAATAATAACTTTATTATTGCCTCTAGGGCATATTTCCTTCAATACCTCCCCTGCCTCTTCTCATTATAACCTTTTGCTGCTTGGATGCTACTCGTTGTCTTCTATCCAACAAGCTTGAGTTTGCTCAATTCAGAGTTCATTTGCAGAAGTTGTGACAGTTTCGGCTTTATTGCATCCTCTGTTTTCTCTGTTGTGTTCTTAAAGCCTCAAGCGGTAGTACTGCTCTCTCGAGCGGTAGTACCACTTGTAAGCGGTAGTACTGCGGCCTTGTGACGCGCGTAGTACTGCTGCTTTTGGGATGCGTTTTTCTTGTCAGGTTTCGCGATAAGCGGTACTAACTCTCCACTCGAGCGGTAGTACCTCTTATAAGCGATACTACCCCTCCCCCCGAGCGGTAGTACCTCTTATAAGCGGTACTACCTCTCCCCTTGAGCGGTAGTACCTCTTATAATCGGTACTTCCTCTCCCCAGAGCGGTACTACCTCTCTCGCAGATTTTCAGCTCGTGTTTTTCTCTCTCGTTTGGGTGTTTTGACCGTGCTAAGCAGTAGTACCGCCCCTCAGTGATAGTATCGCTCCTCCAGCGGTAGTACCGCTCGTGTGCGGGCTGAGCACATAACGGTTGGATTCGGGAGGCCCTATAAAAGGGGGTCTTCTTCCCCAATGAACCTAATCCTTTGAGCTCGTGTTCTTCCCCCATTGTTGACCTTCTTCGAGCTTGCTAACTCTCAATCCCTCCATGTATTCTTGCTAGTTTTTGAGGGAAAAGAGAGAGGAGATCTAGATCCACGTTTCCACCAATCACTTTCTCCTCTAGGTGAGGGGAACCCCTTGGATCTAGATCTTGGAGTTCTTGGTGTTCTCCTTCTTATTCTTCCTCTCATTTTCCTCCCTAGCATTAGTTGCTTCGGTGGGATTTGAGAGAGAAGGACTTGGGCACTCCGTGTGCCCTTGCCATTGCATTTAGTGCATCGGTTTGAGTTCTCCACATGATCCATGGAAGTTACAAGTTGAGAAGCTTATTACTCTTGGGTGCTTGGTACCTTTGAGCTTGTTCCTCTTGGGTGCTTGGGTGCCCTAGATAGTTGGTGGTGTTCGGAGCTCAATTATTGTGGTGTAAAGCTCCGGGCAAGCGTCGGGGTCTCCAATTAGGTTGTGGAGATCACCCCGAGAAATTTGACGGGTACCGGTGACCGCCCCCAAGGGTTGCCAAAGTGTACGGGTTCGGTGACCGCCTCCAAGGGTTGCCATTTGTACGGGTTCGGTGACTGCCCTCAAGGGTCCCTTGGTGGAATCACGGCATCTTGCATTGTGCGAGGGCGTGAGGAGATTACGGTGGCCCTAGTGGCTTCTTGGGGATCATTATGCCTCCACACCGCTCCAAACGAAGATTAGCATCCGCAAGGGTGTGAACTTCGGAATATATCGTCGTCTCCGCGTGCCTCGGTTATCTCTTACCCGAGCCCTTTACTTATGCACTTACTTTGTGATAGCCATATTGTTTCTTGTCATATATCTTGCTATCACATAGTTGTTTATCTTGCTTAGTATAAGTTGTTGGTGCACATAATTGAGCCTAGTTGTTGTAGGTTTTGTGTTTGACAAATTAACCGCTAGATTTATTCCGCATTTGTTCAAGCCTTAACCGTAATTATTTTAAAGCGCCTATTCACCCCCCTCTCTAGGCGACATCCTTGATCTTTCACCGTGGTCTCTGCATCACCGCATTTTTTGTTGGGTATGCCTTTTCGAAACAGGTCCTCAGTTGCGAGAACTGCAATACAGAGCGCTCTGCATGGTCAGATGAGATTCAACGCATAGATAGAAGAGATAAAAATATGCTACCATTTCATTAAAGATAGGGATGGAGGAGAGAAGCTCTGCACTGGTCCATCAAGATGTGTCTAGCGTGGAACGTGGTGGATGTGAGAGAAAAGATCGGTCGGTTGACCACTAGCTTTTTCCATAACAAATATGCCCCTAAGTTACAATGTGAGAAGAAAAGTATCATACGCCTCTAGCTTAATTAATAACCATGGCTTGGCACCTCGCTGTAAGAGCAACTCTAATGTACCGACTGTCCACGCGCGTCCGTCTGTTTAGCTCAAAACGGACACAAATCATGGCCCGACACATAAACGGATAAGCGTCCGCTTTTTGTCCGCCGCAACCCATTTCAGATTCAAATTTGAGCTAAGTTTACGTCGGCGCGGACACGAAGCGGACGCGTACGACGCCCGGCCTTATCCTCCCCTGGCCTGCCAGTCGGTGGCACATCCACCATCATTTTTCTACCTTTCCCAAAACCCTCCTACCCGCTCGCTCTCCCGCCCGCATGTCATGGCCACGCGTCGAACCCCGTCGCTAGCCTCGTCTCCACCGTCGACAAGCCTTGTACCATTCTCAAAAAGACGTCGCAGCCCAAGAAGGAGCTAACGGACGCGCGGCAGACTATTTAGTCGGTCAAGAGGGCTGGCCAAAGGAAGGTGCAGGCCGACAAGCTGGAAGCCACTGCCGCCACCGCCCAGGACGTCATCGCGGAGAGCAAGGCCCTCGTCGTTGCAGGTCCGCCCGGCCTTTTTTAAGTTTAGTTTGCTTTGTATGCGGACGAAAATTGCGTCGGATGGTTCGGTGCACCAGTCCGATACAAATGGACACTAAGAAAGGGTACATCTATTACTTAAACTACTAAAGAGTTATTGGTAAGAGAATAAATTGATGTACTATTAAGAAAACAGCTAACTTGGTTTGGTCGACGAAATTTATTCCAGTTGTTACTAATACGTACTTCCTTATTCTGGGACGGAGGGAGTACTAACTTTTCATTATACGTTGCATTCTTGGAGACATGCGGCACGATGACACGCCAGCAGTGGAACGGAACGCACTGGATGGATGATATGATGTGACAGCCGACGACATGGACGGCGCCTACCCATAGCTTACTTGTATCCTAGCGGTTTGATCCGTCCACGAAAAAGCATCTCCCGCTGCATGTGAGACCAGCACAAATAGTCTCCTGCTTATCCTCTTTGGATGTGTCCATGTGAAATAAACGCAACTAAGTAATGAGATGACCAGCGAGATGAGATCATCATGATAAGCATACTAAATTCTTTCTTTTTCAAAAGATTTCATTGTCGACTGCAACAATAGATAAAATTAAATAGATAAAGTAGTCCGGTGGTCCAAGCATTCTCTCTTCGAGATTGGAAGTGCATCACGATTAGAGCATGGTTAATAATTCAGCTAGCTGCTGGCTATATTATGTTACATGTCATCTATAGCCAACATAATAACCAACACGTATAATAGTTTGTTATAAGAAATTACTACTTTATCAACATATGACCCATCTTTCACTCTCACAAAATATCTTAGAGCTCTTGCTATAGCCGGCGTAAGTCTACAACCCGCTTTTTCTCTCTCACATCTTCTCTCTCTTTCAACTCAGCAACAATATAATATTTAAATACTTACAGTTTGCTTACGTCACCCTATTATACTTCCTTTGAAGTCTCGTCGATCTTTCGAGATGCGGCATGTGGCATCAGAGCATCTCCAATCATCCCATCCGCTATAATAATTGTTGTATAATTGTTATTATACAGGACAAGAAGAAAAATCGTCTCACGCGGGTTTCGTAGAACAATCTGTCCTAAAAAATTAAGGGGAGATGTATATTTCGGCCCTCCCGTCGTATATGTCCAGTTCCCCTCCATTTTGTCGTTTCCTCTATCTCTCGTGCAGCTTGGCGGGAGCGGACATTTCAGCTTGCGCCCTCCGTTCTGTCGTCACTGCCTCCGCATTTACCCATGATTCATGTTGTCCCTGGCCACCTCGTGCCGTCGAATAGTTTTGCCGCCCTCTGTCACATCTTCTCCAGCAATTTTGGAGCTCAGGGGTTGCCAATCTTTCCCGCGGGCACGTGGCTGCCACTGCCATGGGATCCGCTCTGAAGATTTGCGTGGGGCCTCGTTGCAGGCGGATCCAGCTGCTCCAACCGCGATTGAGTTGTGGAATCATCCTCGCAGCCGCCGCACGTGCCGGTGCCGCGGGTTTGGGACCGTCGGGAGGTAGGGGCAGTGGAGTTGCTTCCGGCCGACGGTGGGGAAGAGAGCTCGATTGCTCGAATTTGCTACAGGCCAAAGGTAATCTTTGGTGGTTTCTATGCGTTTTAATTTTAGGTGACACGCAATATGTTAGAATAAATCACGGGTTATTTTTTAGATGTCATCAAAGTCGAATGATTCCGATATAGAGGAGATGCTTTTTGACGAGACTGTCAATCACCTCGTCTTGTTGCATCTCGTCCAAAAATTTGAGGTCGTCAGGAAGAGGAAGCCCCGATGATCGACGACTGGTCGTCTTTGCATTCCACGCAACCGAGCTCTTGACCATTCCATGTTCATGAAAGATTACTTCGCTGAGGTACTGACCTATCTAGCTCACCTCTTCCATAGGCATTATCGAATGCGTAGATCTCTTTTTCTTCGCATTGTGGAAGCTTGTGAGCAAAACTGTCAGTTTTCATTCATCGAAGGAGTGTCGCCATTTTTCTTACATTTAGTTCATACCAAAAGATATCGCCGACAATGAGAGTGATAGCATATGGCATTCCAGCTAACTACACTGATGAGTATCTTTGCATTGGAGAAGATACTGCGCTCAAATGTGTGGCTGTGTTTGCGAAGGATTTGATCCGGATTTTTGGTCCTGAGTATCTCCAAGCAACAATTGAGGAGGACACAAAGAAGTTGATGGCAATGAATAAAGCAACAGGATGGTTGGGCATGCTTGGGGTGGAAGAACTGCCGTATGACTTGGGCCGAGTAGTACACCAACCATAAACGTAATCACATGTTTTGCTCAAAGCTGTGGCTTCGCATGACCTGTGACTTTGGCATTGCTTCTTTCGATTGTGGGGTTCTCTCAATGATATCAATGTATTGCAAACATAACATCTTGTGGCTCAACTTGCTAGTGAACAATCTTGGACTTGCAGCTACACTGTCAATGGACATGATATACCACGAGATATTATCTTGCCAATGGTATTTATCCTTCATGGTCAACATTTGTGAAAACCATCAGTGAGACAAAAGGCAAGAAAATTTATGTGCAAGCACAAGAAGCATGCCGAAAAGATACTGAGAGGACATTTCTTGTGTTGCAAGCTCGGTTTTCCATTGTTCAAGGTCCCGCTCTCTTCTGGGATAAAAAATCCCTCTCAAATATCATGACTGCATGTGTAATAACATGATTATTGAGGATGAGAGGAATTTGAAATTGAAGTTTTTCTGTAACAATATTGGTAGCCTTGTCAAGCCTGACAGGAACCTAGATCAGATCAATTCATTTCTTGAGACCTACCGGCAGATTAAGGACAACGCCATGCACACCCAGCTCCATGGTGATCTCATTGAGCACAAGTGGCAACTGTATGGGAGGTAGACTCCCATTCTATTCATTTGATCTTATTTGTATTCATGTGAGATTTAAACAATTATTTTCATCCTGGATCATTCATTATTATTTTAATTATTTGGATTTGAACATTTGTTGTAATTGAGATGATTATTGTATTGTATGATGCTAAAACATTAATATGTTTGATTTATATCAAGGAAATATGCCCTAGAGGCAATAATAAGGTTGTTATTTTATATTTCCTTATTCATGATAACGGTTTATTATTCATGCTATAATTGTATTGATCGGAAAACTAAATACATGTGTGAATACATAAACAAATACCGTGTCCCTAGTAAGCCTCTACTAGACTAGCTCGTTGATCAAAGATAGTTAAGATTGCCTAACCATAGACATGTGTTGTCATTTGATAACGGGATCACATCATTAGGAGAATGATGTGATGGACAAGACCCATCCGTTAGCTTAGCATAATGATCGTTCAATTTATTATTATTGCTTTCTTCATGTCAAATACATATTCCTTCGACTATGAGATTATGCAACTCCCAAATACCGAAGGAATACCTTGTGTGCTATCAAACGTCACAACGTAACTGGGTGATCATAAATATGCTCTACAGGTATCTCCGAAGGTGTTTGTTGAGTTGGCATATGATAACCCACAAGTATAGGGGATCGCAACAGTTTTCGAGGGTAGAGTATTCAACCCAAATTTATTGATTCGACACAAGGGGAGCCAAATAATATTCTCAAGTATTAGGAGCTGAGTTGTCAATTCAACTACACCTGGATAACTTAATATCTGCAGCAAGGTATTTAGTAGCAAAGTAATATGATAGTAGTGGCAACGGTGGCAAAAGGTAACGGTAGCAAAAGTAATATTTTTGGTGTTTTATAGTGATTGTAACAGTAGCAACAGAAAAGTAAATAAGCGAAGAACAATATATGGAAAGCTCGTAGGCATTGGATCGGTGATGGAGAATTATGCCGGATGTGGTTCATCATGTAACAGTCATAACATAGGGTGACACAGAACTAGCTCCAATTCATCAATGTAATATAGGCATGTATTCCGAATATAGTCATACGTGCTTATGAAAAAGAACTTGCATGACATATTTTGTCCTACCCTCCCGTGGCAGCGGGGTCCTATTGGAAACTAAGGGATATTAAGGCCTCCTTTTAATAGAGTACCGGACCAAAGCATTAACACATAGTGAATACATGAACTCCTCAAACTACGGTCATCACCGGGAGTGGTCCTGATTATTGTCACTTCGGAGTTGCCGGATCATAACACATAGTAGGTGACTATAGACTTGCAAGATAGGATCAAGAACTCACATATATTCATGAAAACATAATAGGTTCATATCTGAAATCATGGCACTCAGGCCCTAGTGACAAGCATTAAGCATAGCAAAGTCATAGCAACATCAAACTCAAAACATAGTGGATACTAGGGATCAAACCCTAACAAAACTAGCTCGATTACATGATAAATCTCATCCAACCCATCACCGTCTAGCAAGCCTATGATGGAATTACTCATGCACGGCGGTGAGCATCATGAAATTGGTGATGGAGGATGGTTGATGATGACGACGGCGACGGATTCCCCTCTCCGGAGCCCCGAACGGACTCCAGATCAGCCCTCCCGAGAGAGTTTAGGGCTTGGCAGCGGCTCCATATCGTAAAACGCGATGAATCTTTCTCCCTCATTTTTTTCTCCCCAAACACGAATATATGAAGTTGGAGTTGAGGTCGGTGGAGATCCAGGGGGCCCACGAGGCAGGGGGCATGCCCCCACCCTCGTGGCTAGGGTGTGGGCCCCTTGGCCTTGATTCTTTGCCAGTATTTTTTATTATTTCCAAAAAATCTCTGTGGAGTTTCAGGTCATTCCGAGCACTTTTGTTTCTGCACATAAATAACACCATGACAATTCTGCTGAAAACAACGTCAGTCCGGGTTAGTTCCATTCAAATCATGCAAGTTAGAGTCCAAAACAAGGGCAAAAGTGTTTGGAAAAGTAGATACGACAGAGACGTATCAAATCCCCCAAGCTTAAACCTTTGCTTGTCCTCAAGCAATTCAGTTGACAAACTGAAAGTGATAAAGAAAAACTTTTACAAACTCTGTTTGCTCTTGTTGTTGTAAATATGTAAAGCCAGCATTCAAGTTTTCAGCAAGGATTATGAACTAACCACATTCACAATAACACTTAGGTCTCATATTTACTCATATCAATGGCATAATCAACTAGCGAGCAATAATAATAAATCTTGGATGACAACACTTTCTCAAAACAATCATGATATGATATAACAAGATGGTATCTCGCTAGCCCTTTCTGAGACCGCAAAACATAAATGCAGAGCACCTTTAAAGATCAAGGACTGACTAGACATTGTAATTCATGGTGAAAGAGATCCAATCAAGTCATACTCAATGTAAACTAATCAGTAATGAATGCAAATGACAGCGGTGCTCTCCAACTGGTGCTTTTTAATAAGAGGATGATGACTCAACACAAAAGTAAATATATAGGCCCTTCGTAGAGGGAAGTAGGGATTTGTAGAGGTGCCAGAGCTCAGTTTTAAAGCAGAGATAAATAATATTTTGAGCGGAATACTTTCATTGTCAACATAACAACCAAGAGATGGCGATATCTTCCATGCTACACACATTATAGGCGGTTCCCAAACAGAATGGTAAAGTTTATACTCCCCCTCAAACAACAAGCATCAATCCATGGCTTGCTCGAAACAACGAGTGCCTCCAACTAACAACAGTCCTAGGGGGAGTTTTGTTTGCAATTATTTTGATTTGATTTGCATAAAGCATGGGACTGGGCATCCCGATGACCAGCCATTTTCTCGTGAATGAGGAGCGGAGTCCACTCCTCTTGAGAATAACCCGCCTAACATGGAAGATACAGAGAGCCTAGTTGATACATGAGCTATTCGAGCATACAAAACAGGATTTCATTTGAAGGTTTAGAGTTTGGCACATACAAATTTACTTGGAACGACAGGTAGATACCGTATATAGGTAGGTATG
Organism: Triticum aestivum; assembly: GCF_018294505.1. Taxonomy (NCBI): domain Eukaryota; kingdom Viridiplantae; phylum Streptophyta; class Magnoliopsida; order Poales; family Poaceae; genus Triticum; species Triticum aestivum. The sequence continues at coordinate 417,563,001 of NC_057812.1, read as the reverse complement.
GTGGACTCATGTGGAATAACTTTAGGATTTATGGGATTGGATGCACAAGCAGTATTCCCGCTTAGTACAGGTGAAGGCTAGAAAAAGACTGGGAAGCGACCAACTAGAGAGCGACAACAGTCATGAACATGCATTAAAATTAATATACACTGAGTGCAAGCATGAGTAGGATATAGTACACCATGAACATAAATATCGTGAAGGCTATGTTGATTTTGTTTCAACTACATGCGTGAATATGTGCCAAGTCAAGTCATTTAAATCATTCAAAGAAGGATACCACACCATCATACCACATCACAACCATCTTAATAGCATGTTGGCACGCAAGGTAAACCATTATAAGCTCCTAGCTAATTAAGCATGTCACAAGCAACTATAATCTCTAATTGTCATTGCAAACATGTTCATTCATAATAGGTTGAATCAGGAACGATGAACTGATCATATTTACAAAACAAGAGAGGTCGAGTTCATACCAGCTTCTCTCATCTCAATTAGTCCATCATATATCGTCATAATTGCCTTTCACTTGCACGACCAAACGATGTGAATAATAGTAATAGTGCACGTGCATTGGACTAAGCTGAAATCTGCAAGCATTCAATAAATAGGAGAAGACAAGGCAACATGCGCTCTTTTGTCAGATCAACAATAATGCATATAAGAGCCACTTTAACAATTTAATTATGGTCTTCTCCTATCGACCCCCAAAGAAAAGAAAAGAAATAAAACTATTTACATGGGAAAGCTCCCAACAAGCAAAAAAGAACAGGAAATCTTTTTGGGTTTTCTTTTTAATTACTAGTACAAGCATGGAAATTAAAACTAGCTAAAACCTACAACTGATTTTTTGGTTTTTCTTAAGGTTTATTTCAAACACACAAGAAGAAAGCATAAAAAGGAAGATAAACTAGCATGGATATTACAGTGAAAGAGTATGAGCATCGACATCTAGCAATGAGTGTGTGAACATGAATGTAATGTCGGTGAGAAATACGTACTCCCCCAAGCTTAGGCTTTTGGACTAAGTGGGTTTATTGCCACAGACGGTCTGGCGGATATCCAAAGTTGTAGTTGGGGTCGTACTGAGATGCAGCAGTCATTGCATCGTGGGCTGCAGCTCTCAGCCCTGCTCTTATACTCTTCCGCCTCCTCTCTGGTTATAAAATATCTTCCTTTTGCTCGAAAGTCAAATAAAGTAGAAGCAGGGAGAGCAACGTTGAAAGATCGTGGATGTCGCCTAGAGGGGGGGGGGTGAATAGGCGTTTTAAAATAATTACGGTTTAGGCTTGAACAAATGCGGAATAAACCTAGCGGTTAATTTGTCAAGCACAAAACCTAAAAAAACTAGGCTCACCTATGTGCACCAACAACTTATGCTAAGCAAGATAAGCAATTATGTGATAGCAAGATATATGACAAAGAACAATATGGCTATCACAAAGTAAAGTGCATAAGTAAAGGGCTCGGGTAAGAGATAATCGAGGCACGCGGAGACGACGATGTATCCCGAAGTTCACACCCTTGCGAATGCTAATCTCCATTTGGAGCGGTGTGGAGGCACAATGCTCCCCAAGAAGCCACTAGAGCCACCGTAATCTCCTCACGCCCTTGCACAATGCAAGATGCCGTGATTCCACTAAGGGACCCTTGAGGGCGGTCATAGAACCCGTACAAATAGCAACCCTTGGGGGCGGTCACCGAACCCGTACACTTTGGCAACCCTTGGGGGCGGTCATCGGTACCCGTCAAATTGCTCGGGGCGATCTCCACAACCTAATTGGAGACCCCGACGCTTGCCCGGAGCTTTACACCACAATGATTGGGCTTCGAACAACACCAACCATCTAGGGCGCCAAGGCACCCAAGAGGAACAAGCTCTAGGGTGCCCAAACACCCAAGAGTAATAAGCTTCTCAAGCTTCACTTTCACGTATCACCGTGGAGAACTCAAACCGATGCACCAAATGCAATGGCAAGGGCACACGGAGTGCCCAAGTCCTTCTCTCTCAAATCCCACCGGAGCAACTAATGCTAGGGAGGAAAATGAGAGGAAGAACAAGAAGGAGAACACCAAGAACTCCAAGATCTAGATCCAAGGGGTTCCCCTCGCATAGAGGAGAAAGTGATTGGTGGAAATGTGGATCTAGATCTCCTCTCTCTTTTCCCTCAAAAACTAGCAAGAATCCATGGAGGGATTGAGAGTTAGCAAGCTCAAAGAAGGTCAACAATGGGGGCAAAAACGAGCTCAAGAGATAGGGAACCATTGGGGAAGAAGACCCCCTTAAATAGGTCCCCACGAATCTGCCCGTTATGTACAGAACAACATAGGAGCGGTACAACCTCTATGAGCACCGGTACAACCGGTAACAGGCAATAAGCGGTACAACCGGCCCACAACCGCCCAACAACCGCACCACAACAGAGATCAGTCTGATGGTAGAGCGGTACATGACCGGTACAACCTCCGGATCAATTCTGGCGCGGTACAACCGCTCCAAACACCGGTTGTGCCAGTCAAGCGGTACAACCTCTCCATGGGGCAGTACAACCTCTCTGTGTAAAATAGGTAATATCAAAACAGCCACAACTTTCGCATACGAGCTCCGAATTCAACGAAACCAAGTTTGTTGGAAAGCTAACAACAAGGGCTAACACAATATTGAGATAAATATCAATAAGAAGCAAATGAGAAAAGGACCATAATAAAATGGTGAGAACCCTTCCTCGGAAAAGACCGGTAAAACCTCCAACACCGAAAACATCATAGAAGATGCATGCGAACTCCGTTTTCGATGAACTCAAGCTTGTCATCAAGATGACCATAAGCTCTAAGACTCACAAATGGAACCAAACAAAAACCAAGAAAGATGATGCAAGGATGCAATGGTTTGAGCTCTTGACTAATGATACGATCAAGCTACTCCCTAAAGAGCCCCCCTTGATAGTACGACAATCGATCCTACAACCCGGTCTCCCAACTACCACTATGAGACCGGTAAAATAGAAAACCTATCAAGGGCAAACCTTTGCCTTGAACATAGTCCACTTGAGCTAGATGATGACGATCTTGAATTCCTCAAGTTGGACCACCTTTCTTGATTGTGTTGGCTCGATGAAGACTAGTTGATTGCTTCCCCATACTCCACTATGGGTGAGCCACTCTTTGGCACATCTTCACAATTCCAACACCACAATGGACAACAAGCTTCAAGCTTGATTGCTCCCCCATACTCCATTATGGGTGAGCCTCTCTTCGAGTTGCTCCACTTGAACTTGCACACTGCAAACTTGATGACGATCACCACTTGATGTCATCCTCCATGGGTTGTATGAGATATTCCTCTTGACGCAAGACCATGGAAACATACCTAACCCCACAAAGAACTCTCACGTAGACCATGGGTTAGTACACAAAGCATAATGGACAATGCTTACCATACCATGGGATCACTCGATCCCTCTCGGTACTTCTTCTACGCTTTGTGAGTTGATCAACTTGATTCACTCTTGACTTAGTCTTGATCAACATTGAATCTTTCCAACTCTCTTCATTTGGATGATGTCTTGAAGGTAAACATGAATGATCACACAATCTTCTTCTTCAAGACATGCATGCAATAAGCTCAACTCACACATGACCAATCTTTGGATAATTCCTTGAAAAGCACTTTGGCCATCTCAACTCACACATGACCAATCTTTGGATAATTCCTTGAAAAGAACTTTGGTCGTCTCATAAAATCCTTGAAACCAACACATGGACTTCAAGACAATCCTCTGGACAAATCCTTGAAATATAATTCAAGGCAACCGTTAGTCCATAGAGATTGTCATCAATTACCAAAACCACACATGGGGGCACCGCATGTCCTTTCAATCTCCCCCATTTTGGTAATTGATGACAATCACTTTCAAGAGAGTTTATATAAGGAATTATGCATCACCATGCAATGCAACAACCAATAATGCATGTATATGAGATGCAAATGCTTAGGAACAAAACTAAAACAAGGAGAAAGCTCTGAAGACTTCTCCACAAAACTCTCTGAAACTTCTCCCCCATTGGCATCAATTGCCAAAATGGGTGAAAAGCTAAGAAGACCAATATAAAAGGTGTTCCTACAAAATTTGTGTATTTCTCAACAAGAGAGTGGAATGCCATACACATATCCAAAGGTAATACTTGGAGGGAGACCAACTATATTGAGGCACCAAGATTGCTAAAGGAAGATATGCCACAAAGACATAACCGAGAGAGACACAAGCAATCAAGGAACCAAAAGATACCAATTGAAGCAAGCTGTCAAAAGATACCAATTGAACCAACTAGACCAAAGATCCTATGAGCCACGTGAATAAAGGATATTATGATATGAGCAAAGGAGTGTTCTAAAGAAACTAGAGAAGCTCCCCATGATTTGTGCACACATAAGAATATTTGTATTTGGATACAAAGTGCACACAATAGGATCATAACTCCCCCAAAATCAATAGAAACTAACAACAAGTGCAAGTGAGCATATATGAAACTAAGCCTAGTACTTGAAACAAACACATGGTTGAGCAACAAGTAAAAGAGGTAACTTAAGAAAGGGCTCAACCAAAATGATGTGTGTGAGTCAAGGCAATGCACTTGAGAAGACTAATGTACGGATGAGCATTAAGCATCAATAAAGTCTTGAAAGAATGAGGCATATGGTGCAAGGCCTATCATTCCCACACACAATAGCAAATGGGTTCACAAGCTTACTAATAAGCATATAAAGAACCTATGCTTGTGACATCCCGTGGTGAAGATAGAAGATGAAAGCCTCATCAAGACGAGGGATACCAATTAAGATGGCAAAAGCCTCATAAAGATAAGCATGAGGAAAGTAATCTTCACCACACACAAGAGCATCAAGATGCAACGAAAGAAGACACACACTCAAGGCAAAAGCTTTCACGGAGCCACCAAAGAAATAACATAAGAAAGACAAGGTGGACGTGAAAGAAAGGATATCAACTAGATATGCAACTTATCTCAAGTGTATAAGATTCTAGGTAGACAAAATCATGATGATATATATCTACAAAGAAGGATGTACACCCGAAATAGTTACAACACGAGGAACAAGATATCCAAAGGGAGGTCATACATATACCAATAAGATATTTGCTTGGAAGCATAGCACATGGCTAGATATGGTCTTATTATATATAAATGAATTCCTACCACACACCCATCAAAGACATCACAACTAGCAACAAGAGATCATTGTTGGGATGCTTTGACAAAGGGAACAAGTATCACAAGAATGAGTGAATAACATGCCATGATACAACCTACACAAGGTTGATGCAAGAAATGTGTGCATGAAGAATATGAAGATACTTGTTACCGAGTTAACATTGGAAGGATGTAGTAGATACCAATTGAAGGTAGATAGTAGTTCATTGATCATCCTAGCTCGACTCCAATAAGCACATGATGACAACACCTTCCTTGTGAGTGAGCCGAGCATCCAATGTATCTCCAATTGTTCCTAGAATAACAACACAAACAAAATGGTACCCAAACTCAGTGGGACCAAAGAGTTAGAGAACCAACAATACATAGGACAAACTCCACATAAAAATGTGCATATAGATACGAAAATGAATTTCATGCACATCTCATCCAATTTGAGACTTGGTGAAGTTTCCCCTATATATTGGGTCAAAGAAAGAAATCATGCCAAAGATACTACACGAAGTTAATATGCATGCTCAAGACTTTCAAGAACCGATACCAAATGACAAAGAAATACCAAGTGAAGAAAAGATACCAAATGAATAAATCATCACTTGGAGGATATCAATAAAAGATACATCAAGGAATGAGATATCTATTGATACCCACTAAATAAAGGATATCAAACCCCCAAAAGAGAGGATGGTTCCAAACAAACCAAGCTCTCTACAAAGTATCATGATGGCACAAAGTACCCAAAAGAAACGACTTGCCTTCCACCGACACACACTTGATAAGGATCATAAGATGAGTGTTTTGGACTCTAACTTGCATGATTTGAATGGAACTAACCCAAACTGACCCTGTTTTCAGCAGAATTGCCATGGTGTTATTTATGTGCTGAAACAAAAGTTCTCGGAATAACCTGAAACTCCACGGAGATTATTTTTGGAAATAATAAAAAATACTGGCAAAGAATCAAGGCCAGGGGCCCACACCCTAGCCACGAGGGTGGGGGGCGCGCCCCCTGCCTCGTGGGCCCCCTGGAGCTCCACCGACCTCAACTCCAACTCCATATATTCGTGTTTGGGGAGAAAAAACCAGGGAGAAAGATTCATTGCATTTTACGATACAGATCCGCCGCCAAGACCTACACTCTCTCGGGAGGGCTGATCTGGAGTCCGTTCGGGGCTCCGGAGAGGGGAATCCGTCGCCGTCGTCATCATCAACCATCCTCCATCACCAATTTCATGATGCTCACCGCCGTGCGTGAGTAGTTCCATCGTAGGCTTGCTGGACGGTGATGGGTTGGATGAGATTTATCATGTAATCGAGTTAGTTTTGTTAGGGTTTGATCCCTAGTATCCACTATGTTCTGAGATTGATGTTGCTATGACTTTGCTATGCTTAATGCTTGTCACTAGGGCCCGAGTGCCATGATTTCAGATCTGAACCTATTATGTTTTCATGAATATAAGTGAGTTCTTGATCCTATCTTGCAAGTCTATAGTCACCTACTATGTGTTATGATCCGGCAACCCCAAAGTGACAATAATCGGGACCACTCCCGGTGATGACCGTAGTTTGAGGAGTTCATGTATTCACTATGTGTTAATGCTTTGGTCCAGTACTCTATTAAAAGGAGGCCTTAATATCCCTTAGTTTCCGCTAGGACCCCGCTGCCACGGTGATACGTCTCCAATGTATCTATAATTTTTGATTGTTCCATGCTATTATATTATCAACTTTGGATGTTTATGGGCTTTATTATGCAGTTTTATATTATTTTTGGGACTAACCTATTAACACAGAGCCCAGTGCCAGTTTCTGTTTTTTTCCTTGTTTTAGAATATCACAGAAAAGGAAAATCAAACGGAGTCCAGTTGACCTGAAACTTCATGGAACTTATTTTTGGATCACAAGAAGCCCAGAAGACTTGGAGTGCACGTCAGGGGATCAACGAGGAAGCCATGAGGCAGGGGGCATGCTGTAACACCCCGGATATAATTTTCCCAATATGTATTCCAACTCTTCCGTTTCCAGCCTTAAGTTATTTTATTTTCTCGGGTTCGGGTTTTTGTCTCCGTGTGTTGTTGTCGTTGTCATGCATCTCATATCATGTCATCATGTGCATTGCATTCGCATACTTGTTCATCTCATGCATTCGAGCATTTTCCCCGTTGTCCGTTTTGCATTCCGGCGCTTCGTTCTTCTCCAGTTGTCATTTCTACCTTTCTTTCGTGTGTGGGGTTTAAACATTTCCGGATTGGACCGAGACTTGCCAAGCGGCCTTGGTTTACTACCGGTAGACCGCCTGTCAAGTTTCGTACCATTTGGACTTCGTTTGATACTCCAACGGTTAACCGAGGGACCGTAAAGGCCTCGTGTGTGTTGCAGCCCAACACCCTTCCAATTTGGCCCAAAACCCATCAAAACCCTTCCTATCATCTAGCGTGTTCGATCACGATCACGTGGCCGAAAACCGCACCTCATTTGGACTCTCCTAGCTCCTCCTATGCCTATATAAAGAACCCCTCCTAAAAATCCCAGATCCCCTCCATCCCTAACCTCAGATCCTCTCCCTCCGCGCGCCGGATAGCGTCCGTCGGCGCCGAACGTGTCCGCCCAGCCCCGCCTCCGCCACGTGTTGCCACCCTGTTCACCAGCCGCCCGCGCCCACTTCCCCGCCGCCGGCCCGGGAGGCCCGAACCGGGCCCCCGAGGCCCATCGCGTGCCGCCAGCCGCTCGCCCGCGCCGCCTCTCCTCTCCCGCGACGGCGCCAGACCACCACCGCCGTCCCTTTGCCGGCCTGCCGCCGCCCCGTTCCGGCGGGCTTCTCCTCCACCGCCCGGAGTCCGCCGCCCCGCCGCGGACGCCGTCCTCCACCGCCCGGCGCTCCGGCCGCTCCTCCCCAACCCCGGCGAGTCCCTCCTCCGCGCCGGCCAACAAACTCCAGCGAGCTCCGTGATCTCCGGCGAGACCTCGAACCGCGTGTGGATCCAGATCTAAAACTTGCACGGTTGACTTTCTCCCGAAACCCTAGCTCATGTTGCCCTGTTCATCGTGCCGTAACTTTGCATCTGTAACTCTGTTTTGCGCATATAGCATATGAAAATGCTCGTCTCAGAGAGTACATCATTTCATTCCATTGCATCATTTTCATTTGAGTTCATCTTGATCCCCGAAATGCTGTTAGAAGAGGGATACTTGAGATAATTGTCAGATGTGTTGCTCCATTTAGTTATTTGTCATTTTTGCCATGATTATTGTGTGCATGATATGCCCATGAGCTCTACATATGTTTTGTTAAGGGTTTTTCCATCTTTCCAGAGGTGCAACCCATGTATTTTTGTGATGTGTGTGGTGACTAGCACAAGCTTGCAAAGTGAGGCACTTGGTAATGCTGATTTCAGGGACTTAGCATTTCCACTAAGTCCTTGAGCTGTTTATCTCATATGGCCATATGTTCATGTTGTTTCCGAGTGATCCGTGCCTCTTTTGAGGATGATCAGTAAGGATGTTTTGTTAATATTGCAGTGCTCTATCCATCCATGTCTTTGTTTGCAATTATGGAGCAACCTAGCTTGAGTCAATCAAGCTCTACTTTTGCTACTTCGTGAATCTGGGCAGATTGTCTACTTGTTTGCAATTTTGCCGAGGATGTTGTAGTTGATCCGTGCATGCTATGCTATTGTTCTTGCCATGTCTAGCTTGAATTTTATGTATTCTTGATGGGTGTATGATTAGATTATCATGACTTGCTCTGTGGTGAGTGCATCGAGCTCGTAAACATGCCTACTTGATATCTGTTTTCAGCATGTTCCAGTTTTCACTAAGTCTGAGAAATGATTATGTTTTTGCCGTGTTCACATGCTTGCAAATGTATTTTGTGATCCCTTTTGGCTCAAGGTCACTAAGGGACTTTTGTTAGGCTCTTTGAGTAGCTCTATTCCATGCTTTACTTTGCCATGTTCATGTCCTGTAGCATGTAGTTTGTTGCTCCGAAGAGTGCTATCTGATATGAAATTCCACACAAGTGTTAATTTCACTAAGTCTGAGATCTGTTTACCATATGCATTTTTCCATGCTTGTTTGAACCTGTTAATGGATGAATTGGCCGTAGCTCATTGCTAGACTTTTGGTAAGCATCATGAATGCATCCCTGCCATGTATTTTTATGCCATGTTTGAATGCTGTAGCATGTTCATCTCATTGCATTTAGATGGCTACTTGCTGTAAATCGTAGAACGTAGCCATATTTGAATCGCTTGCCATTTCCAAACCGTAACTCTTGCCACCCTAGTTGCCGTCATATCAGTGTTATGTTCCGGGATTTTACGTTCCTTACGCGGTTGGGTTATAATGGGAACCCCTTGATAGTTCGCCTTGATTAAAGCTTTTCCAGCAATGCCCAACCTTGGTTTTACCTTTTGCCACCTAGCATCTTTTTCCCTTGGGTTTCCGGAGCCCGAGGGTCATCTTATTTAACCCCCTCGGGCCAGTGCTCCTCTGAGTGTTGGTCCAAATAGAGCCACTTGCAGCGCCACCTCGGGGCAACTCGAGGGTTGGTTTTAGTTGTATGTAGTGTTCATCTGAGTGTGCCCTGAGAACGAGATATGTGCAGCTCCTATCGGGATTTGTCGGCACATTCGGACGGTGTTGCTGGATTTGTTTTAACCTGTCGAAGTGTCTTGAAGAACCGAGGTACTGAGTCTGATCGGAATGTCTCGGGAGGAGGTTTATTCCTTCGTTGACCGTGAGAGCTTGTCATGGGCTAAGTTGGGACTCCCCTGCAGGGATTTGAACTTTCGAAAGCCGTGCCCGCGGTTATGGGCAGATGGGAATTTGTTAATGCCCGGTTGTAGATAACTTGAACCTTAACTTAATTAAAATGAATCAACTATGTGTGTTACCGTGATGGCCTCTTCTCGGCGAAGTACGGGAAGTGGACACGGTGTTGGAGTTATGCTTGCGCAGGTTGCTCTCTAGTTTCTCGCTCGCGCTTTGCCTCCTCTTCTCGCTCTCTTTTGCAAACAGGATAGCCACCATATTTGCTAGTCGCTTGCTGCAGCTCCACATATTTACCTTGCCTTACCTATTAAGCTTAAATAGTCTTGATCGCGAGGGTGCGAGATTGCTGAGTCCCTGTGGCTCACAGATTACTATTACACCAGATGCAGGGCCTGATGATCCCGCTCCAGGTGACGCGCTTGAGCTCAAGTGGGAGTTCGACGAGGACTCTCAATGATACTATGTTTCCTTTCCTGATGATCAGTAGTGGTGCCCAGTTGGGGGTGATCGGGACCGTGTTGCATGTTGGGTTATCTTTTATTTTGGCGCCGTAGTCGGGCCCTGAGTGTTTGGATGATGTAATGTTATTTATGTACCTTGATTGACGTGGCGAGTGTAAGCCAACTATGTTATCTCCCCTTTTACCCAAAAACATTTCCTGTTCTTCTTTTGCTTGTTGGGAGCTTTCCCGTGTAAATAGTTTTATTTCTTTTCTTTTCTTTGGGGGTCGATAGGAGAAGACCTGTAGCGACCAGACCTCAAACGGTCTGATCTCTGTGCTTAGGTGTCATCCCTGGATCAGTAATGCTGACACCACACAGTACTCGGAGGATTTATAACAGAGTAGCAATCACACACTTATTACATCGAGTGTCTCAATAGAGAACTTATTACAATAAATATGGCTTAAGGCCATCTAATAACGATAACAGTGGAAGGCTTGGAAGATAAGTGAGTCCATCAACTCCAACGGCATCACTGAGTATAGAACCACGACCTAAAAACTCCTTAATCGTCATATGAAAAGTCTGCAACATTAACGTTGCAACCCGAAATGGGTCAGCACATGGGATATGCTGGCAAAGTAACACATAGAGAAATAATGGAATGAAACAGCTATACTATATGCATATTTGGTTGGTGAAAAGCTCTATGGTTACAGTTTTGCGTAAAGCCAATTTTTCCCTACTACAAAGGAATAAATTTTAATTAACTATCATGGTAGTTGTTAAACATTGAGAATGGTTGACAGCATTCTCAATCCCAATTAAGCATCATCATTAAACAAAACCCAACAAAATTAATTTAGAGTAACATGTTGAGATTCACATGATAATCCAAGTACTAGATACTCAAGTTGTCCATAACCGGGGACACGACTAACCATGATTAGTTTATACACTCTGCAGAGGTTTGCGCACTTTTCCCCATAAGACTCGATCGCCTCCGTTTGGTTTCTTGCACTACATGATGTTTGAGAAGACAGATGACCGAGACATAGTCTTTCAGAAGCGCTAGCACCTTACGATGGATAGACCGTTACACCTACTTTCCCCTACATCTGCTAGTCTACCCTGTAAGAGTTCGCACGACTTAAACAACTATGCTAGAGCCCATAATAGTTTGTGGCTGCACATGGAAGTTTCTAGTATGAAAAATCTCATGATCCCTTTGGGCCTGGGTGGCGGTCCATAAAGAAAAATAGGCAATCCTGGAATACCCAGGTACCTCAATCCACCCAGATGTGTGTTTAAGTTGCCACCTTAGATAAACCATTAATTAACAAACTCACATCTGTCATGGATATCACTCACCCAATCCACGTCTACTAGCATAGCATGGCATATAATAGGCAAACATAGAAGTAACTCCCAAAGGTTTGATAATATAACAGGTAATATGTACTACCTCAACTACTTCCCATCCCACAATTTAATTAGATCCTAATCATGCAATGTTTGAGGATTGATCTAATGCAATACAACTGGGTAGTAGGAGGTATGATCAAAGTGTTACTTGCCTTGCTGATGATCCGCGAAGCCTAGAGATTCGAAGTAACAGGCGGCGCACTCTGGGTATTCTATCGCAGACAACAAACAAGCATACAATAAGTATTCATCTAATGCACATGTAAAACTCAAATAAGAGATCTAACCAAAAGGTTCAACTTAAGAACTCCGGTTTGCAAAAAGAATCAAATCAAACGAAGCAACGAAAGTCAAAACGGCAAAAGAAACATGCTTCATTTACTATTCTGGATCTAGGGCAATTTTTACAGTGGCAAAAACTTGTTTAAGTTGGTTAAACGGATAGAGGGTTTCGAGACGAAACTCCAGGCGCTTGAATCACCTGATTCCGATAAACGAGCGAAAAGTTATACTAAAACGAAAATCGGATCTGGAATTGTGATCAGAAAAATCGCGGATTAAATCCGAGAAAAGAAAAACGACGAATGTTCGCTAGAACAAACGAACGAACGAATGCTCACTATTTAAATAAATCGGAAAAAAACCGATCTATTTTAAAAAAACGGAAACTAAAAAACCGACGAAAAACCGGACGGTTTTTCGAGAAAACCGGCGGCACGGAAATCGAGGCAACCTCGGGCGGCGGATCGGCGAGGCGGCGGCTCCGGCGACGGCGGCGCGGCGGGCGGCGGGCGGCGGCTCCGGCTAGCGGCGCGGCGGGCGGCGGCGGCGCTAGGGTTTCGGGGGCGCGCGGGCTGGGGTTTCGGCTGGGCCTCCCCCGACTTATAAAGCCGGCTGGGCCAGGAGTCCGGGTCGGACACGGCCCGTTAGGTCGGTTTTTTTTAAATAATAACGCACAGAAAAACAAATAAAAGAAATACTAAACGGACTCGAAAAATCCCGAAATAAATTTTCCTAGGCTTCTAAAATCAAGCCGCACAAGGTGAAAATTTATTTGGGGCCTAAATGTAATTTTGAAAATCGCACATTTTTCCTAAATTCAAATAAAATACCGAAAAACTCCGAAATAAAATCTTATTTGATTTTACTATTAAATCCTCAATATTTCTTTATTTGGGAAAGTCATTTTATTCCCTCTCTCATATTTTTGTAATAGAAGTAATTAATGATAAAATAATTAAAATCAAATGATCCTATTCTCAAAATTTGAGAAAACTCAAATATGAAAATAACGAAATCCCTAACTCTCTCCGTGGGTCCTTGAGTTGCGTAGAATTTCTAGGAGCAAAAGCAAAAGCAAATAAATTATGATATGCAATGATGAGCTAATGTATAACATTCCAAATTGAAAATTTGGGATGTTACAAACCTACCCCCCGTAAGATGAATCTCGCCCTCGAGATTCGGGTTGGCTAGAAAATAGGTGAGGGTGGTCCTTGAGCAAATCTTCCTCTTGCTCCGAGGTGGCTTCATCCTCCGTGTGGTGGCTCCACTGAACCTTGCAAAACTTGATAACCTTGCTGCGGGTGACTCGACTGGCATACTCTAGAATCTTAACTGGTTTCTCCTCATAGGTCAAATCACTGTCCAACCGAATTGCTTCCAGTGGTACTATGTCTCTCAAGGATATGTCAGCCATCTTTGCGTGGCACTTCTTCAACTGAGAAGTGGAACACATCATGAACTCCTGACAATCCTTCAGGCAATTCCAACTTGTAGGCCACTTCTCCCATACGTTCCAGTACTCGGTATGGTCCTACAAATTGTGGCGCTAACTTTCCTTTAACACCAAAGCGCTTTGTTCCCCGAAGTGGAGATACTCGAAGATAAGCTCTATCTCCAACTTCCTAAACTGTCTCCTTGCGTTTAGAATCCGCATAACTTTTCTGCCTGGACTGGGCTACCTTGAGCCTATCGTGAATCAATTTCACCTTCTGTTCAGACTCCTTAATCAAATCAGGTCCAAACAACTTGCGGTCTCCAACTTCATCCCACAACAACGGTGTTCTGCACCTCCTTCCGTACAAGGCTTCAAAATGGGCCGTCTTTAAACTGGATTGATAGCTGTTGTTGTAAGAGAACTCTGCATACGGCAAATTCTCGTCCCAACTAGATCCATAATCTAGATCACAAGCTCTCAGCATGTCCTCCAAAATCCGATTGACTCTCTTGGTCTGTCCATCTGTCTGTGGATGAAAAGCTGTGCTTAACTCTAGCCTGGTACCCAAAGTTTCATGCAACTGATTCCAGAACTTTGAGGTAAACTGGGTTCCTCTATCTAATACTATTCTCCTCGGAACTCCATGTAAGCATACAATCCTGTTCATGTATATCTTTGCCAACTTGGCACTGGTGTAAGTGGTCTTTACTGGGATGAAATGAGCTACTTTCGTCAACCGATCGACTACAACCGAAATCGAGTCATAGCATGAACGAGTCCTGGGTAATCCTGTGATAAAATCCATGCCTAACTTATCCCACTTTCATTCGGGTATCGGCAATGGCTGTAGCAATCCTGCTGGCTTTTGATGCTCTGCCTTTACTCTCTGACATACATCACAAAATGCTACATACTCCGCAATATCTTTCTTCATTCCGGTCCACCAGAAAATATCCTTCAAATCCAAATACATCTTGGTATTTCTTGGGTGAATCGAATATGGTGAATCATGTGCCTCTTGCAGAATCAACTTCCTGATCTCCGGGTCATTGGGCACATAAACACGGTCTTCAAACCATAGGGTGTCATGCTCATCCTCACGAAATCCTTTAGCCTTTCCTTCACTCATTTTCTCCTTTATAGAGGCAATCTCCTTGTCAGTCTTCTGAGCTTCTCTGATTCTATCCATCAAAGTTGACTGAATCTCCAATGCTGCTACATAGCCTCTTGGAACTATTTCCAAACATAGCTCATGAAGATCCTCGGCTAACTCCTTTGGTATTTCTCCCGTCATTAGTGTATTGACATGGCTTTTGCGGCTTAATGCGTCAGCTACTACATTAGCCTTTCCGGGATGGTAATGCAATCTCATATCATAATCCTTGATGAGCTCCAACCATCTCCTTTGTCTCAGGTTCAACTCCTTCTGCGTGAAAATGTACTTCAAACTCTTGTGATCCGTGTACACCTCACAATGATTTCCAATGAGGAAATGTCTCCAAGTCTTCAGTGCATGCACTACGGTTGCTAACTCCAAATAATGCGTAGCATAATTCAACTCGTGAGGTTTCAGTTGTATTGAGGCATATGAAACAACTCTCCCTTCCTGCATAAGCACTGCTCCAAGTCCTCGACGTGAAGCGTCGCAATACACCTCATAGTCCTTGGTCTGGTCCGGCAAAATCAACACTGGTGAAGTAACCAAGCATTTCTTCAACTCCTGGAAACTAGCCTCACATTCTGCAATCCATTTGAACTTGGTATCCTTCTTCAATAACTTAGTCATAGGCTTCACAATCTTTGAGAAATTCTCAATAAATCTCCGGTAGTATCCTGCGAGTCCAAGAAAACTCCGGATCTCTCCAACTGTTGTTGGCCCTTCCCAATTTGTCACAGTGTCAATCTTAGTGGGATCTACTGCTATACCTTCTACGGATATAACGTGTCCGAGGAATCCTACTTCCTTCAACCAAAACTCACATTTGCTGAACTTGGCATACAACTGATGTTCTCTGAGCTTCTCAAGTACCAATCTCAAATGTTCCTTATGCTCCTCTTCACTTTTTGAGTAAACCAGAATATCATCAATGAACACCACGACGAACTTATCCAAGAACTCCATAAACACTTTGTTCATCATGTTCATAAAATATGCAGGTGCATTAGTCAGACCAAATGACATAACGGTATACTCGTACAACCCATACCTGGTAGTAAAAGCTGTCTTAGGTATATCCTGTTCTTGAATCTACAACTAGTGGTATCCTGATCGCAGATCGATCTTGGAAAATACCTTAGCTCCTTGCAATCGATCAATCATATCATTGATCATTGGTAGTGGGTACTTGTTCTTGATGGTTACTTCATTCAATCCTCGATAATCAACAACCATCCTTAACGATCCATCCTTCTTCTCCACTAGAAGTACTGGCGATCCCCAAGGCAAAGAACTTGGGCGAATATATCCCTTATCTAATAACTCCTTAATTTGCTTCTTAATCTCCACCAAATCCTTTGCAAGCATCCTGTATGGTCTCTTTGATATTGGCCCTGTGCCTGGCAATAGCTCAATCAAAAACTCAATATCTCTATCCGGTGGCATGCCTGGCAACTCTTTTGGAAATACTTCAGGGAAATCCCTTACCACTGGTACTTCCTCCTGCACAACTCCTGTTAAACAATTTACTTAAGTCCCTTTTGGCACATGTCGGGATACATACTTGATCCTTCTCCCTTCTGGGGTGGTAAGCAAAATTGTCTTACTGGTGCAATCGATGTTTCCTCCATACATCGACAGCCAATCCATACCCAGAATTACATCCAATCCTTGTGATTCCAAAATGATTAAATCCGAGGGAAACACATGCCTACCTATACTCAATGGCACTTGAAAACATCCTTGACTGGCCATATACTCCGCTCCTAGTGAGCTTACTAGCATAGGTGTTCTAAGAACCTTAGTGGGCAGGTTATACTTATCCACAAATCCCCTTGATATGTATGAATGCGATGCACTAGTATCAAAAAGAACGAGTGCAGTAAATGACTTAACCAAAAACTTACCGATTACGGCATCCGGCTGCTCTTCAACCTCCTCCATGTTAACGTGGTTCACCTATCCCCTGTTGAAAGGGTTCGGCTTCTTCCCAGAGCTTCCATTGCTATTCTGGCCTTCAGGACATTCATTGGCATAATGTCCGGTCTTCTGGCACTTAAAGCAAGTGACCTGGCTCAGGTCCTTTTTGGCTGGGGTTGATGGGTTGGTGCGATTCTGGCCATTGCTTCCTCCATTCCCATTACCATTCTTGGTGCCATTGTGATTGTGTGAGCTACCTCCTCCATGGGTATGCTGAAAATGTCCTCCCGGTCTAGGGGTAAAACGTGGCTTCTGCTAAGCTCCTGAATTGTACTCCCCTTGTCCATACTTCCTCTTGCGGTTCTCAATCTGCTGCTGCTCCCCTTCAATCATAAGGGCACGGTCTACCAACTCCTGGTAGTTGTTAAAGGTTGCTACCATCAACTGCATGCTCAACTCATCATTCAGTCCTTCTAGTAACTTCTCCTGCTTAGCTGCATCTGTAGCAACGTCATCTGGGGCATAACGTGCTAATTTACTAAAGTCCTCCACATATTGGCCAACTATCCGTCCTCCTTGGTGCAAGTTGCGAAACTCTCGCTTCTTCATGGCCATAGCTCCTGCTGAAACATGGGCAGTACGAAAAGCCTGCTGAAACTGGTCCCATGTGATAGTGTCGACAGGGAAAGTGGCTGTGAAATTCTCCCACCATGATGCTGCGGGTCCTTCAAGCTGATGTGCAGCAAACTTCACCTTCTCCGCATCTGTGCATCCTGCTGTGGTCAACTCTCTAGCTGTCTTGCGGAGCCAATCATCTGCTACTATCGGCTCGGTGCTACTGGAAAACACCGGCGGATTCAGCCTAAGAAAACGGGCTAAGTGATCAACAGGTGGTGGTGGTGGGTTGTTGTTGTTCCCCTGATTCTGATTCTGGACTAGCAACTGCATCAATGTGTTCTGCTGCTGGATCAACTGGGTGAGCTCTGGTGGAAAGGTAAATCCGGGGTCATGTCTCGGAGGCATCTGAGGGTTTAGAAAAGATGAGATTTAAGAATAGAGAGGGGTCTAAAGAGAAAACACTACCCATATGCACATGAGGCAAAAGCAAAAAATTCACTTCATTCAATCAAACAAGGGCATACAATCGATCTAACTATCGCAAAAGTGCTCGGACTACTGTATTTACATGGTGGACTACTACTGCTGGTGAGGTGGTCTACTAGAAATATTCTTTGGTTGCAGAATCCATGATATCTGCTCCGGCTTCATCAACATAGTCATCATCGCTGTCATCTGGGTCCGAGTTAGTGTCGTCGATGATGATGTAGTCTTCTGGGCGAATCTCCTTGGGTTCTTTGTCTTCATCTACTAGTGTAGGGCCTCCCATAAATATCCCAATCTTCTTGATCAGATCGTCATTCTTCTCCACCAATACTTCAATTTATTCTTCATAATCTTCTCGTGTAGCTTTGAGTTCTTCCTCCAGTTCATTGATTCTTGTCTTAGCCTTCTTCAGGTCTATCATGTCGGCGCACATCTGGTTCTTCTGTCGTCGAATGTGCTGGTTTAGTTCCTGGATAAAAGCTGCAATTGATCTATCCTTTTTGGTGCTGATCATCTCCCAGTGCTCATCTTGGCTCCCACAAATCTGGTAGATAGTATCCTTGAGATCATTGCGGTAGACTTCTCCAATGCGTCCCATGGCGATGTGAGTTGCCATGCTCTTTCCTAGACTCCAAGTTGGTGCATCAAAAGAAAACTCTATTGGCTCGGTGACTGGCATGAACTTCCTTCCTGGAACTTGAACTTGAATCATCCAGCACTCTTCTTCAGGTAAAGTGGCTTTGTAGGTTCTAGTGAATCTTGGTACTCCTATGTTCACGTATCTAGTGACTTCCTTCAAGTGGCGCCCAAAGGGTGTATCGTCATCTGGTTGCATGAACTTGTTCCTTGCATCCGCCATCCTAAAGAGTAGAAAAGATAAGAGGTCAGAAGAGAAGAGAGTGAATAGTGTTCTAGGTCTTTAGCTTAGTGGTTGTGTCCTATAGTCAGCGTGTGCTCTGATACCATCTCTGTAGCAACCAGACCTCAAACGGTCTGATCTCTATGCTCAGGTGTAATCCCTGGATTAGTAATGCTGACACCACACAGTACTCGGATGATTTATAACAGAGTCGCAATCACACACTTATTACATCGAGTGTCTCAATAGAGAACTTATTACAATAAATATGGCTTAAGGCCATCTAATAACGATAACAGCGGAAGGCTTGGAAGATAAGTGAGTCCATCAACTCCAACGACATCACTGAGTATAGAACCATGACCTAAAAACTCCTTAATCATCGTCTGAAAAGTCTGCAACATTAACGTTGCAGCCCGAAACGGGTCAGCGCATGGAATATGCTGGCAAAGTAACACATAGAGAAATAATGGAATGAAACATCTATACTATATGCATATTTGGCTGGTGGAAAGCTCTATGGTTACAGTTTTGCGTAAAGCCAATTTTTCCCTACTACAAAGGAATACATTTTAATTAACTATCATGGTAGTTGTTAAACATTGAGAACGGTTGACAGCATTCTCAATGCCAATTAAGCATCATCATTAAACAAAACCCAACAAAATTAATTTAGAGTAACATGTTGAGATTCACATGATAACCCAAGTACTAGATACTCAAGTTGTTCATAACCAGGGACACGGCTAACCATGATTAGTTTATACACTCTACAGAGGTTTGCGCACTTTTCCCCACAAGACTCGATCGCCTCCGTTTGGTTTCTCACACTACATGGTGTTTGAGAAGACGGATGATCGAAACATGGTCTTTCAGAAGCGCTAGCACCTTACGATGGATAGACCGTTACACCTACTTTCCCCTACATCTGCTAGTCTACCCTATAAGAGTTCGCACGACTTAATCAACTATGCTAGAGCCCATAATAGCTTGTGGCTGCACACGGAAGTTTCTAGTATGAAAAATCTCATGATCCCTTTGGGCCTGGGTGGCGGTCCATAAAGAAAAACAGGCAATCCTAGAATACCCAGGTACCTCAATCCACCCAGATGTGTGTTTAAGTTGCCACCTTCGATAAACCATTAATTAACAAACTCACATCTATCATGGATATCACTCACCCAATCCACGTCTACTAGCATAGCATGGCATAATAGGCAAACGTAGAAGTAACTCCCAAAGGTTTGATAATATAACAGGTAATAGGTACTACCTCAACTACTTCCCATCCCACAATTTATTAGATCCTAATGATGCAATGTTTGAGGATTGATCTAATGCAATACAACTGGGTAGTAGGAGGTATGATCAAAGTGTTACTTGCCTTGTTGATGATCCGCGAAACCTAGAGATCCGAAGTAACGGGCGGCGCACTCCGGGTATTCTATCGCAGACAACAAACAAGCATACAATAAGTATTCATCTAATGCACAGGTAAAACTCAAATAAGAGATCTAACCAGAAGGTTCAACTTAAGAACTCCGGTTTGCAAAAAGAATCAAATCAAACGAAGCAACGAAAGTCAAAACGGCAAAAGAAACAAGCTTCGTTTACTATTCTGGATCTAGGGCAATTTTTACAGTGGCAAAAACTTGTTTAAGTTGGTTAAACGGATAGAGGGTTTCGAGATGAAACTCCAGGCGCTTGAATCGCCTGATTCCGATAAACGAGCGAAAAGTTATACTAAAACAAAAATCGGATCTGGAATCGCGATCAGAAAAATCGCGGATTAAATCCGAGAAAAGAAAAACGACAAACGTTCGCTAGAACGAATGAACGCTCGCTATTTAAATAAATCGAAAAAACCGATCCATTTAAAAAAAGGAAACAAAAAAACCGACGAAAAACCAAACGGTTTTTCGAGAAAACCGGCGGCACGGAAATCGAGGCAACCTCGGGCGGTGGATCGGCGAGGCGGCGGGCGGCGGCTCCGGCTCCGGTGGCGGCGGCGGCGCGGGTGGCGGCGGCGGCGCTAGGGTTTCGGGGGCGCGCGGGCTGGGGTTTCGGCTATGCCTCCCCCGGCTTATAAAGCCGGCCGGGCCAGGAGTCCGGGTCGGACACGGCCCGTTAGGTCGGTTCGTTTTTTTAAATAATAACGCGCAGAAAAAAATAAAAGAAATACTAAACGGACTCCAAAAATCCCGAAATAAATTTTCTCGGGCTTCTAAAATCAAGCCGCAC
Organism: Triticum aestivum; assembly: GCF_018294505.1. Lineage (NCBI taxonomy): Eukaryota > Viridiplantae > Streptophyta > Magnoliopsida > Poales > Poaceae > Triticum > Triticum aestivum. The sequence continues at coordinate 417,542,125 of NC_057812.1, read as the reverse complement.
AAGGTGAACATTTATTTGGGGCCTAAATGCAATTTTGAAAAACGCACATTTTTCCTAAATTCAAATAAAATACCGAAAAACTCCGAAATAAAATCTTATTTGATTTTATTATTAAATCCTCAAGATTTCTTTATTTTGGGAAAGTCATTTTATTCTGTCTCTTATATTTTTGTTATAGAAATAATTGATGATAAAATAATTAAAATCAAATGATCCTATTCTCAAAATTTGAGAAAACTCAAATATGAAAATAACGAAATCCCCAACTCTCTTCGTGGGTCCTTGAGTTGCGTAGAATTTTTAGGATCAAAATCAAAAGCAAATAAATTATGATATGCAATGATGAGCTAATGTATAACATTCCAAATTGAAAATTTGGGATGTTACAAGACCATGATTAAATTGTTGAAGTGACTCCTATATGCATTATTGTTGATTTAACCAAGGGTCCATATTGTCTTTTCTTCTCCTGTTTATTGAATGCTTGTAGATTCCAGCTTAGTCCAATGCACGTGCACTGTTATTATGACGATATATGATGGACTGATTGAGATGGGAGAAGCTGGTATGAACTCGACCTCTCTTGTTTTTGTAAATATGATTAGTTAATCGTTCCTGAGCCTATTATGAATAAACATGTTTGCAATGACAATTAGAGATTATAGTTTCTCATGCCATGCTTAATTAGCTAGGAGCTTATAATGGTTTACCTTGCGTGCCAACATGTTATTAAAATGGTTGTGATGTGGTATGATAGGGTGGTATCCTCTTTTGAACGATTCAAGTGGCTTGACTTGGCAGATGTTCACACATGTAGTTGAAACAAAATCAACATAGCCTCTACGATATTTATGTTCATGGTGTATTATATCCTACCCATGCCTGCATTCGGTGTTGATTAATTTTAATGCATGTTCATGGCCGTTGTCGCTCTCTAGCTAGTCGCTTCCCAGTCTCTTTCTAGCCTTCACCTGTACTAAGGGGAATACTGCTTGTGCATCCAATTCCATAAACCCCAAAGTTGTTCCACATGAGTCCACCATACCTACCTATATACGGTATCTACCTGCCATTCCAAGTAAATTTGTATGTGCCAAACTCTAAACCTTCAAATAAACATTCTGTTTTGTATGCTCGAATAGCTCATGTATCAACTAGGGCTGTCCGTATCTTCCATGTTAGGCGGGTTATTCTCAAGAGGAGTGGACTCCGTTGCTCAATCACGAGAAAATGGTTGGTCACCGGGATGCCCAGTCCCATGCTTTATGCAAACCAAATCAAAGTAATTGCAAACAAAACTCCCCCGGGACTGTTGTTAGTTGGAAGCACTCGTTGTTTCGAGCAAGCCATGGATTGATGCTTGTGGTGGAGGGGAGTATAAACTTTACCATTCTGTTTGGGAACCGCCTATAGTGTGTGTAGCATGGAAGATATCGACGTCTCTTGGTTGTTATGTTGACAATGAAAGTATGCCGCTCAAAATATTATTTATCTCTGCTTTAAAACTGAGCTCTGGCACCTCTACAAATCCTTGCTTCCCTATGCTAAGGGCCTATCTATTTAATTTTACGTTGAGTCATCATCCTCTTATTAAAAAGCACCAGTTGGAGAGCACCGCTGTCATTTGCATTCAGTATTGATTATTTTACATTGAGTATGACTTGACTGGATCTCTTTCACCATGAATTACAATGTCTAGTCAGTCCTTGATCTTTAAAGGTGCTCTGCATTTATGTTTTGCGGTCTAAGAAAGGGCTAGCGAGATACCATCTTGTTATATCATATCATGATTGTTTTGAGAAAGTGTTGTCATCCGAGATTTATTATTATTGCTCGCTAGTTGGTTATGCCATTGATATGAGTAAACATGAGACCTAAGTGTTATTATGAATGTGGTTAGTTCATAATCCTTGCTAAAAACTTGAATGCCGGCTTTACATATTTACAACAACAAGAGCAAACAGAGTTTGTAAAAGTTTTTCTTTATCACTTTCAGTTTGACAACTGAATTGCTTGAGGACAAGCAAAGGTTTAAGATTGGGGGAGTTGATACGTCTCCGCCGTATCTACTTTTCCAAATACTTTTGCCCTTGTTTTGGACTCTAACTTGCATGATTTGAATGGAACTAACCCGGACTGACGCTGTTTTCAGCAGAATTGCCATGGTGTTATTTATGTGCAGAAACAAAAGTTCTCGGAATGACCTGAAACTCCACGGAGATTATTTTTGGAAATAATAAAAAATACTGGCAAAGAATCAAGGCCAGGGGGCCCACACCCATGCCACGAGGGTGGGGGCGCGCCTGCCCCCCTGGGCGCGCCCCCTGCCTCGTGGACCCCCTGGAGCTCCACTGACCTCAACTCCAACTCCATATATTCGTGTTTGGGGAGAAAACAACCAGGGAGAAAGATTCATCGTGTTTTACGATACGGAGCCGCCGCCAAGCCCTAAACTCTCTCGGGAGGGCTGATCTGGATTCCGTTCGGGGCTCCGGAGAGGGGAATCCGTCGCCGTCATCATCATCAACCATCCTCCATCACCAATTTCATGATGCTCACCACCGTGCGTGAGTAATTCCATCATAGGCTTGTTGGACGGTGATGGGTTGGATGAGATTTATCATGTAATCGAGTTAGTTTTGTTAGGGTTTGATCCCTAATATCCACTATGTTCTGAGATTGATGTTGCTATATGATACGTCCATTTTGTATCATGCTTTTATATCAATATTTATTGCATTATGGGCTGTTATTACACATTATGTCTCAATACTTATGCCTATTCTCTCTTATTTTACAAGGTTTACATAAAGAGGGAGAATGCCGACAGTTGGGATTCTGGGCTGGAAAAGGAGCAAATATTGGAGACCTATTCTGCACAGCCCCAAAAGTCCTGAAACTTCACGGAAGACACTTTCAGAATATATAAAAAACACTGAGCGCAAGAAGTTCACCAGGGGGGCCACACCCTGCCCACGAGGGTGGGGGCGCGCCCTACCCCCCTAGGCGTGCCCCCTACCACGTGGGCCCCTGGTGGCCCTCCGATGGCCATCTTCTACTATATGGAGTCTTTCGAGGAGGAAAAAATGAGAAGCCATCTTTCTGGACAAGACTCCGCCGCCACGAGGCGGAACCTTGGCGGAACCAATCTAGGGCTCTGGCGGAGCTGTTCTGCCGAGGAAACTTCCCTCCGGGAGGGGGAAATCATTGTCATCGTCATCATCGATGCTCCTCTCAGTGGGAGAGGGCAATCTGCATCAACATCTTCACCAGCACCATCTCCTCTCAAAACCATAGTTCATCTCTTGTATCCAATTCTTGTCTCCAAGTCCGGGATTGGTACCTGTGGGTTGCTAGTAGTGTTAATTACTCCTTGTAGTTGATGCTAGTTGGTTTATTTGGTGGACTATCATATGTTCAGATCCTATATGCATATTAATACCCCTCTGATTATGAACATGAATATGCTTTGTGAGTAGTTACGTTTGTTCCTGAGGACATGGGAGAAGTCTTGCTATTAGTAGTCATGTGAATTTGGTATTCATTCGATATTTTGATGAGATGTATGTTGTCTCTCCTCTAGTGGTGTTATGTGAACGTCGACTACATAACACTTCACCATTATTTGGGCCTAGAGGATGGCATTGTGAAGTAATAAGTAGATGATGGGTTGCTGGAGTGACAGAAGCTTAAACCCTAGTTTATGCGTTGCTTCATAAGGGGCTGATTTGGATCCATATGTTTCATGCTATGTTTAGGTTTACCTTAATACTTTTGTTGTAGTTGCGGATGCTTGCAATAGAGGTTAATCATAAGTGGGATGCTTGTCCAAGTAAGGGCAGCACCCAAGCACCGGTCCACCCACATACCAAATTATCAAAGTACCGAAGACGAATCATATGATCGTGATGAAACCTAGCTTGACGATATTCCCATGGGTCCTCGGGAGTGCTTTACATCATATAAGAGTTTTTCCAGGCTTGTCCTTTGCTACAAAAAGGATTGGGCCACCTTGCTGCACTTTATTTACATTTTTTACTTGTTACTCGTTACAAATTATCCTATCACAAAACTATCTGTTACCTATTATTTCAGTGCTTGCAGAGAATACCTTGCTGAAAACCGCTTATCATTTCCTTCCGCTCCTTGTTGGGTTTGACACGCTTACTTATCGAAAGGACTACGATAGATCCCCTATACTTGTGGGTCATCAAGACTCTTTTCTGGCGCCGTTACCGGGGACTGAAGCGCCTTTGGTAGGTGGAATTTGGTAAGGAAAATTTATATAGTGTGCTAAAATTTACTGTCACTTGTTACTATGGAAAGTAATCCTCTGAGGGGCTTGTTTGGGGTATCTTCACCCCGACCAGTAGAGCAAAGATTTTCTCCTCAACCTACTGAACCTACTGAAAATGAAAATGTCTACTTCGAAATTCCTTCAGCTATGTTAGAAAAACTGCTAGCTAATCCTTTTGCAGGAGATGGAACAAAGCATCCTAATGAGCACCTAATATATGTGGATGAAGTTTGTGGATTATTTAAGCTTGCAGGTGTGCCTGGAGATGTTATTAAGAAGAAGGTCTTCCTTTATCTTTGAAGGGAGATGCATCGACATGGTACAGGCTATGTGATGATACGGGGTCATGGAACTACAAACGATTGAAATTGGAATTTCATCAGAAGTTTTACCCTATGCATCTTGTTCATCGTGATCACAATTATATATATAATTTTGAAGGAAATATGCCCTAGAGGCAATAATAAAGTTATTATTTATTTCCTTATATCATGATAAAAGTTTATTATTCATGCTAGAATTGTATTAACCGGAAACATAATACATGTGTGAATACATAGACAAACAGAATGTCACTAGTATGCCTCTACTTGACTAGCTCGTTAATCAAAGATGGTTATGTTTCCTAACCATGGACAAAGAGTTGTCATTTGATTAACGGGATCACATCATTAGTTGAATGATCTGATTGACATGACCCATTCCATTAGCTTAGCACCCGATCGTTTAGTATGTTGCTATTGCTTTCTTCATGACTTATACATGTTCCTATGACTATGAGATTATGCAACTCCCGTTTGCCGGAGGAACACTTTGTGTGCTACCAAACGTCACAACGTAACTGGGTGATTATAAAGGTGCTCTATAGGTGTCTCCTAAGGTACATGTTGGGTTGGCGTATTTCGAGATTAGGATTTGTCACTCCGATTGTCGGAGAGGTATCTCTGGGCCCTCTCGGTAATGCACATCACTGAAGCCTTGCAAGCATTGCAACTAATGAGTTAGTTGCGGGATGATGTATTACAGAATGAGTAAAGAGACTTGCCGGTAACGAGATTGAACTAGGTATGGGATACCGACGATCAAATCTTGGGCAAGTAACATACCGATGACAAAGGGAACAACGTATGTTGTTATGCGGTCTGACCGATAAAAGATCTTCATAGAATATGTAGGAGCCAATGTGAGCATCCAGGTTCCGCTATTGGTTATTGACCAGAGACGTGTCTCGGTCATGTCTACATTGTTCTCGAACCCGTAGGGTCCGCACGCTTAAGGATACGATGACAGTTATATTATGAGTTTATGCATTTTGATGTACCGAAGGTTGTTCGGAGTCCCGGATGTGATCACGGACATGACGAGGAGTCTCGAAATGGTCGAGACATAAAGAGTGATATATTGGAAGCCTATGTTTGGATATCGGAAGTGTTCCGGGTGAAATCGGGATTTTACCGGAGTACCGGGAGGTTACCGGAACCCCCGGGGAGGTATATGGGCCTTAGTGGGCCTTAGTGGAAGAGAGGAGAGGTGGCCAGAGATGGGCCACGCGCCCCTCCCCCCTTGGTCCGAATAGGACAAGGAGAGGGGGCCGGCCCCCCTTCCTCCTCTCTCTCCTCTTCCCCCCCCCCCCGCGAATCCTATTCCAACTAGGAAAGGGGGGGAGTCCTACTCCCGGAAGGAGTAGGACTCCTCCTGGTGCGCCACCTCTTGGCCGGCCAGCCCCCCGTTTGAGCCTTTATATACGGAGGCAACGGGCACCCCTAGAGACACAAGTTGATCCACGTGATCATATTCTTAGCCGTGTGCGGTGCCCCCTTCCACCATAGTCCTCGATAATATTGTAGCGGTGCTTAGGCAAAGCCCTGCGACAGTAAAACATCAAGATCGTCACCACGCCGTCATGCTGACGGAACTCTTCCCCGACACTTTGCTGGATCGGAGTCTGGGGATCGTCATCGAGCTGAACGTGTGCTAGAACTCGGAGGTGCCGTACTTTCGGTGCTTGATCGGCCGGGCCGTGGAGACGTACGACTACATCAACCAAGTTAACGCTTCCATTGTCGATCTACAAGGGTACGTAGATCACACTCTCCCCCTCTCGTTGCTATGCATCACCTTGACCTTGCGTCTGCGTAGGAATTTTTTTGAAATTACTACTAAACCCAACAAATTTTTGGCCTCGCGAAGGAGAAATCATCGCTCAATCTTGGGGGAGGCTTAAATCAATGTTATATTCATGCCCCAATCATGAGATCTCAAGAGAAATGATTATTCAAAATTTATATGCTCGGCTTTCTAATAACAACCGCACCATGCTCGATACTTCTTGTGCTGGCTCTTTTATGACGAATACTATTGAATTCAAATGGGATTTATTGGAAAGAATTAAATGCAACTCTGAATATTGGGACCTTGACAAAGGTAAGGAGTCAGGTATGATACCTAAATTTGATTGTGTTAAATCTTTTATGGATACCGATGTTTTCCGTAAATTTAGCACTAAATATGGACTTGACTCTGAGATAGTAGCTTCTTTCTGTGAATCTTTTGCTACTCATGTTGATCTCCCTAGGGAGAAGTGGTTTAAATATCATCCTCCCATAGAAGTAAAAGTAGTTGTACCTATTAAAGTTGAAGAAAAGACTATCACTTATAATGATCCTATCGTTCCTACTGCTTATGTTGAGAAACCACATTTCCCTGTTAGGATAAAGGATCATGCTAAAGCTTCAACTATGGTTCGTAAAAGCAATATTAGAACTTATACACGTCCTGAGCAAATTAAAGTTGAACCTAATATTGCTATTGTTAAAGATCTCTTGTCCGATAATATTGATGGGAATGTTATTCATTTCCTTGATGAGACTGCTAGAATTGCTAAACCTTGTGTTAAAGATAAAAACAGACCTGTGGTAGGCACGCCTGTTATTTATGTTAAAATAGGAGATCATTGTTATCATGTCTTATGTGATATGGGTGCTAGTGCTAGTGCAATACCTTACGACTTATACAAAGAAATTATGCATGATATTGCACCTGCTGAGATAGAAGATATTGATGTCACAATTAAACTTGCCAATAGAGATACTATTTCACCAATGGAAATTGTTAGAGATGTTGAAATCTTGTGTGGGAATACTAAATATCCTGCTGATTTTCTTGTTCTTGGTTCCCCACAAGATAGCTTTTGTCCCATTATATTTGGTAGACCCTTCTTAAACACTGTTAATGCTAGGATAGACTGGAACAAGGATGTTATTACTATTGGTTTAGGTGATATGTCTCATGAGTTTAATTTCTCTAAATTTAGTAGACAACACTATGAAGAGGAATTACCTAGTAAAGATGAAATTATTGGTCTTGCTTCTATTGCCGTGCCTCCTAGTGATCCTTTAGAACAATATTTGCTAGACCATGAAAATGATATGTTTATGAATGAAAGAAGGGAAATAGATGAAGTATTCTTTAAATAGGAACCCATCCTGAAACACAATTTGCCTGTTAAAATCCTAGGGATCCTCCTCCACCCAAGGGTGATCCCGTGTTTGGGCTTAAACCATTACCCGATACTCTTAAATATGCTTATCTTGACGAGAAAAAGATATATCCTGTTATTATTAGTGCTAACCTTTCAGAGCATGAAGAATAAAGATTATTGAAAACTCTGAAGAAGCACCGTGCTGCTATTGGATATACTCTTGATGATCTTAAGGGCATTAGTCCCACTCTGTGTCAACACAAAATAAATTTGGAGGAAGATGCCAAACCGGTTCGTGATCATCAACGACGGCTGAATCCTAAGATGAAGGAAGTGGTAAGAAAGGAAATACTAAAGCTTCTTGAGGCATGTATAAGGTATTACTGTCGTTCCTAATGATAAAGATGAGTTGATCCCGTAAAGAATTATTACAGGATATAGGATGGTCATTGATTTCTGCAAATTAAATAAAGCTACTAAAAAGATCATTACCCCTTACCTTTTATCGATCAAATGCTAGAAAGATTATCCAAACATACACATTTTTGCTTTCTAGATGGTTATTCTGGTTTCTCTCAAATACATGTGTCAGCGAATGATCAATCAAAGACTACTTTTACTTGCCCTTTTGGTACTTTTGCTTATAGACGTATGCCTTTTGGTTTATGTAATGCACCTGCTACCTTTCAAAGATGCATGATGGCTATATTCTCTGACTTTTGTGAAAAGATTTGTGAGGTTTTCATGGATGATTTTTCCGTCTATGGATCCTCTTTTGATGATTGCTTAAGCAACCTTGATCGAGTTTTGCAGAGATGTGAAGAAACTAATCTTGTCTTGAATTGGGAAAAGTGCCACTTTATGGTTAATGAAGGTATTGTATTGGGGCATAAAGTTTCTGAAAGAGGTATTGAGTTTGATAAAGTAAAGTTGATGATATTGAAAAGATTCCATGTCCCAAGGATATCAAAGGTATAAGAAGTTTCCTTGGTCATGCTGGGTTTTATAGGAGGTTCATTAAGGACTTCTCAAAAATTTCTCGGCCTCTGACTAATTTATTACAAAAAGATATACCATTTGTTTTTGATGATGATTGTGTAGAAGCATTTGAAATACTTAAGAAAGCATTGATCTCTGCACCTATTGTTCAACCACCTGATTGGAATTTACCCTTTTAAATTATGTGTAATGCTAGTGATTATGCTGTAGGTGCTGTTCTAGGTCAAAGAGTTGATAAGAAATTAAATGTTATTCAATATGCTAGTAAAACTCTAGACAATGCTCAAAGAAATTATGCTACTACTGAAAAAGAATTCTTAGCAGTTGTATTTGCTTGTGATAAGTTCAGACCTTATATTGTTGAGTAACTATTCACACGGATCATGCTGCTATTAAATATCTTATGGAAAAGAAAGATGCTAAACCTAGATTTATTAGATGGGTTCTCTTGCTACAAGAATTTGATTTGCATATTATTGATAGAAAAGGAGCTGAGAACCCCGTTGCAGACAACTTTTCTAGGTTAGAAAATGTTCTTGATGACCCACTATCTATTGATGATAGCTTTCTTGATGAACAATTAAATGTCATAAATGCTTCTCACACTACTCCATGGTATGCTGATTATGCTAATTATATTGTTGCTAAATTTATACCACCTAGTTTCACATACCAGCAAAAGAAAAAGTTCTTCTATGATTTGAGACATTACTTTTGGGATGACCCACATCTTTATAAAGAAGGAGTAGATGGTGTTATTAGACGTTGTGTACCTGAGCCTGAACAGGAACATATCCTACGCAAGTGTCACTCTGAGGCTTATGGAGGACACCATGCTGGAGATAGAACTGCACACAAGGTATTGCAATCCGGTTTTTATTGGCGTACTCTCTTCAAGGATGCCTGTAAGTTTGTCTTGTATTGTGATGAATGCCAAAGAATTGGTAATATTAGTAGACGTCAAGAAATGCCTATGAATTATTCACTTGTTATTGAACCATTTGATGTTTGGGGCTTTGATTATATGGGACCTTTTCCATCCTCTAATGGATATACACATATTTTAGTTGCTGTTGATTATGTTACTAAGTGGGTAGAAGCTATTCCAACTAGTAGTGCTGATCATAACACCTCTATTAAGATGCTTAAAGAAGTTATTTTTACAAGGTTTGGAGTCCCTAGATATTTAATGACTGATGGTGGTTCACAATTTACTCATGACGCTTTCCGTACAATGCTTGCTAAGTATGATGTTAATCATAGAATTGCATCTCCTTATCACCCATAGTCTAGTGGTCAAGTAGAATTGAGTAATAGAGAGGTAAAATTAATTTTGCAAAAGACTGTTAATAGATCTAGAAAGAATTGGTCCAAGAAACTTGATGATGCATTATGGGCCTATAGAACTGCATATAAAAATCCTATGGGTATGTCTTCGTATAAAATGGTTTATGGAAAAGCATGTCACTTACCTCTAGAACTAGAACATAAGGCATATTGGGCCATTAAAGAGCTCAATTATGATTTCAAACTTGCCGGTGAGAAGAGGTTATTTGACATTAGCTCACTTGATGAATGGAGAACCTAAGCCTATAAGAATTCCAAATTATTTAAAGAAAAAGTTAAAAGATGGCATGACAAAAGGATACAAAAGCGTGAGTTTAATGTAGGTGACTATGTACTACTATACAACTCTCGTTTAAGATTTTTTGCAGGAAAACTTCTCTCTAAATGGGAAGGTCCTTACGTTATCGAGGAGGTCTATCGTTCCGGTGCCATAAAAATCAACAACTTCGAAGGCACAAATCCGAAGGTGGTGAACGGTCAAAGAATTAAACATTATATCTCAGGTAATCCTATGAATGTTGAAACCAATGTTATTGAAACCGTAACCCCGGAGGAATACATAAGGGACGCTTTCCGGAACGTTTCAGACTCCGAAAAGGAATAGGTATGTGGTACGGTAAGTAAACCGACTCCAAAACAGTTCTAATGGCAATTTTCTTCCGTTTTGGAATATTTAGAAAAATAGAAAAATAAGAAGCAGTTCGGGAAGGACACGAGGGCTCCACGAGAGTGGAGGGCGCGCCCTACCCCCTGGGCGCGCCCCCTACCGCGTGGGCACCTCGTGTTCTCTCTGGACTCCGTTTCTTACACGTTATATATTTTGGTCGGTAAAAATTCATTATATAATCTCCTGGAGGTTTTGACTCCCGTATCACGCAAAAATCCTCTGTTTGTGTTTCGAGCTGTTACTTCTGCAGATTAGAGCAAGATGTCTTGGCAAGAGTAAGTCGGGGAGAGCCGGGTGTCTCATCGGGCACCGAGATCAATGACAAACAACAATGTTAACCACTTTGGGCCAGCAACGGAGGAAGAGATGGAGGCTGGTTTGAAGAGACTAGATGCCATGGAGGAGGATCAAGAAGTCACTTCTCGCTTCCGAGCTGGATTCACCATGGGGGAACTGCAGAGCTCGGCTATTCCAAACTCGGTTATCCCTTCCAATGTTAGATTTCTTTCTTATGAGAATATGAAAAAGAGTGTCATTGGTTCTCCCGCAGCTATGCAGCACCCTTGGATGCAGGGAGCTTTGGCTGTTACGGGAAAACTTCAAAAGGAAATAATGGACCTCAAGCAGCAAGTCAATAAGCTCAAGGAGGAGAATCGTATCCTGAGGGGCATCATCGCCAAGAATATCACATCACCATCCCCGAAAAAGGAGACATATTCACATGGGTATGGGCACTCCCCTTGGCAACTGCCAAGCTTGGGGGAGTGCCCCGGTATCGTATCACCATCACTTTTATCTTTATCGCTTTTCTTAGTTCGACCCTTTTGAAAATATCTTGATCAAGTAGAATAAAAGTTCTTAGTATGATATAGTTGTGAGTTTTGCTTTATGATCCTTCTATGTAATTGAGTCTGTGAGCTATATATAATAAAGATTAGTGTTGAGTCAAGGGCCTGATTATTTTTCCATAATCTTAAGTGAATAAAAGAAAAGAGAAAGAATAAAAAGAAACAAAGAGATCATATGGATATTATGGAGAGTAATGAGCTCACATAGAAAGAGTATGATAAATAAAAGTTGTTGAGAATTGACAAACATAGTTTTGGTCATCGTTGCAATTAATAGGAAGTAATAAAGAAAGAGAGGTCTTCACATATAAATATACTATCTTGGACATCTTTTATGATTGTGAGCACTCATTAAAATATGACATGCTAAAGAGTTGACGTTGGACAAGGAAGACAACATAATGGGTTATGTTTTCTTGCATCTGAGATAAATTATATTGTCTTGGATCACCCGACATGATTGAGCTTGCCTTTCTCCCTCATGCTAGCCAAATTCTTTGCACCAAGTAGAGATACTACATGTGCTTCCAAACACCCTTAAACCACTTTTGCCATGAGATTCCACCATACCTACCTATGGATTGAGTAAGATCCTCCAAGTAAGTTGTCATCGGTGCAAACAATAAAAATTGCTCTCTAAATATGCATGACTTATTAGTGTGGGAGAAAATAAACTTTATACGGTCGTGTGATATGGAAGAAATAAAAGCGACATACTACATAATAAAGGTCCATATCACAAGTGGCAATATAAAGTGATGTTCTTTCGCATTAAGATTTTGTGCATCCAACCATAAAAGCGCATGACAACCTCTTCTTCCCTCTGCGAAGGGCCTATCTACTTTTATCTCCTACCTTGCATAACAGTCATGGTGATCTTCACCCTTCCTTTTTACATTTTATCTTTTGGCAAGCACAACATGTTGGAAAGATCCTGGTATATACGGCTAATTGGATGTGAGTTTTCATGAACTATTATTGTTGACATTACCCTTCAGGTAAAATGTTGGGAGGCAAAACTATAAGCCCCCATCTTTCTATGTGTCTGATTAAAACTCCATACCCATAAGTATTGCGTGAGTGTTAGCAATTGTGAAAGACTATATGATAGTTGAGTATGCGGACTTGCTGAAAAGCTCTTATGTTGACTCTTTCCTATGTTATGATAAATTGCAATTGCTCCAATGACTGAGATTATAGTTTGTTAGTTGTCAATGAAGTTTATGATTCTTACTTGAAATTGTGATTGAATTATTACTCTAGCATAAGAAATCATATGACAATAATTATATAAGTTGTCGTTCTAAGAATGATCATGATGCCCTCATGTCCATATTTTATTTTTTATCGACACCTCTATCTCTAAACATGTGGACATATTTTTCGATTTCGGCTTTCGCTTGAGGACAAGCGAGGTCTAAGCTTGGGGGAGTTGATACGTCCATTTTGCATCATGCTTTTATATTGATATTTATTGCACTATGGGTTGTTATTACACATTATGTCACAATAATTATGCCTATTCTCTCTTATTTTACAAGGTTTACATAAAGAGGGAGAATGCCGGTAGCTGGGATTCTGGGCTGGAAAAGGAGCAAATATTGGAGAACTATTCTGCACAGCCCCAAAAGTCCTGAAACTTCACGAAAGACATTTTCAGAATATATAAAAAATACTGAGCGCAAGAAGTTCACCAGGGGGGCCACACCCTGCCCACGAGGGTGGGGGCGCGCCCCCTACCTCGTGGCCCCCCTGGTGGCCCTCCGATGGCCATCTTCTGCTATATGGAGTCTTTCGATGAGGAAAAATGAGAAGCCATCTTTCTGGATGAGACTCCGCCGCCACGAGGCGGAACCTTGGCGGAACCAATCTAGGGCTCTGGCAGAGCTGTTCTGTCGGGGAAACTTCCCTTCGGGTGGGGGAAATCATCGCCATCGTCATCACCAACGATCCTCTCATCGGGAGGGGGTCAATCTCCATCAACATCTTCACCAGCACCATCTCCTCTCAAAACCCTAGTTCATCTCTTGTATCCAATTCTTGTCTCCACGTCCGGGATTGGTACCTGTGGGTTGCTAGTAGTGTTAATTACTCCTTGTAGTTGATGCTAGTTGGTTTATTTGGAGGAAGATCATATGTTCAGATCCTATATGCATATTAATACCCCTCTGATTATGAACATGAATATGCTTTATGAGTAGTTATGTTTGTTCCTGAGGACATGGGAGAAGTCTTGCTATTAGTAGTCATGTGATTTTGGTATTCGTTCGATATTTTGATGAGATGTATGTTGTCTCTCCTCTAGTGGTGTTATGTGAACGTCGACTACATAACACTTCACCATTATTTGGGCCTAGAGGAAGGCATTGGGAAGTAATAAGTAGATGATGGGTTGCTAGAGTGATAGAAGCTTAAACCCTAGTTTATGCATTGCTTCGTAAGGGGCTGATTTGGATCCATAAGTTTCATGCTATGGTTAGGTTTACCTTAATACTTTTGTTGTAGTTGCAGATGCTTGCAATAGAGGTTAATCATAAGTGGGATGCTTGTCCAAGTAAGGGCAGCACCCAAGCACCGGTCCACCCACATACCAAATTATCAAAGTACCAAACATGAATCATATGATCGTGATGACACCTAGCTTGACGATATTCCCATGTGTCCTCGGGAGCGCTTTACATCATATAAGAGTTTTTCCAGGCTTGTCCTTTGCTACAAAAAGGATTGGGCCACCTTGCTGCACTTTATTTACTTTTGTTACTTGTTACTCGTTACAAATTATCCTATCACAAAACTATCTGTTACCTATTATTTCAGTGCTTGCAGAGAATACCTTGCTGAAAACCGCTTATCATTTCCTTCTGCTCCTCGTTGGGTTCGACACTCTTACTTATCGAAAGGACTACGATAGATCCCCTATACTTGTTGGTCATCACTATGACTTTGCTATGCTTAATGCTTGTCACTGGGGCCCGAGTGCCATGATTTCAGATCTGAACCTATTATGTTTTCATGAATATATGTGAGTTCTTGATCCTATCTTGCAAGTCTATAGTCACCTACTATGTGTTATGATCCGGCAACCCCGAAGTGACAATAATCGGGACCACTCCTGGTGATGACCGTAGTTTGAGGAGTTCATGTATTCACTATGTGTTAATGCTTTGGTCCGTTACTCTATTAAAAGGAGGCCTTAATATCCCTTAGTTTCCGCTAGGACCCCGCTGCCATAGGAGGGTAGGACAAAAGATGTCATGCAAGTTCTTTTCCATAAGCATGTATGACTATATTCGGAATACATGCCTACATTACATTGATGAATTGGAGCTAGTTCTGTGTCACCCTATGTTATGACTGTTACATGATGAACCACATCCGGCATAATTCTCCATCACCGATCCAATGCCTATGAGCTTTCCATATATTGTTCTTCGCTTATTTACTTTTCCGTTGCTATTGTTACGATCACTATAAAACACCAAAAATATTATGTTTGCTACCGTTACCTTTTGCTACCATTACCACTACTATCATATTACTTTGCTACTAAATACCTTGCTGCAGATATTAAGTTATCCAGGTGTGGTTGAATTGACAACTCAGCTGCTAATAGTTGAGAATATTGTTTGGCTCCCCTTGTGTCGAATCAATAATTTTGGGTTGAATACTCTACCCTCGAAAACTGTTGCGATCTCCTATACTTGTGGGTTATCATCAGGCGGGAAGCTTGCGCAGGAACCTGCAAGGTTGCGTGGGAACGGGCTCACCGACGATTCATTGGCGCCACCATTTAGCCAAAAGAACGCCCCCGCGCGCTGCGCAAGCTTGCGTTGTATACCGTCTGCGGTATCGTGGTGACAAGATGTTAGAGAGGAGGACGAAAAGCCACATACACATACGGTTAATAAAAAACGTTTGCGATTTAATTACCTACTATACCCCCGTCCAGGTTTATAAGTATGATTTAACTAATAAAATATGAATGCATGTCGCCAAAGATTATATAGTTGGATTCGTGTTTGAACATAGTTTCCAATTATATAATTTTTATAACATGCATTCACATTTTGTTGTTTAAATTTGAGGGCAAAGTATCGCACAGAATATAAAGGGGACTATAGACTAGACGGAGGTAGTAGCATACGGCCGCTCTCCACGCAGTGACGCAACTGTCGGCCGGCTTGTAGGCGACCATTTCCTGCGTGTTCAACTATTCTATGCGTGTGGTTGCTTGCGGTTCAGGCGGCCACGGCGTGCTCTGCTCGCTTCCCGCCACGCGCACTCTGCTCTTGTGTCCCTCCAGGTGCTCTGCCCTCATCCCTCCACGTGCGCTGCTAGTGTTTGGGGCCGGCACACGATCACGCACGTTCGTGTGCATGCGGTTACACCAGGTGCAGTGCGATGATGCAGTTACCCGCTGCAAAAACTACCATGCGAACGCGCCGAGAATCCACGCCGCCAGGCCCCCTTTATTCCTGCGGCCATTTACCTTCATCTCTTGTCTCACATGACACAATAAGCACACGCATGAGGACACATACAGAGAGGACATCCAGCGGTTCCAATGGTGCTCCCCGTGGCTCCAATGGCGGTCCCAGCGGTCGACGACGACAACGGCGGGCAGTTCACCATGCAACACATCGTGGACACCCACGTGAGGGGGAAGGCTCTCGGTGGTGTACACGAATGATTCTGTCTCGGTGGAGAGCTCCATCCAAACTATTGAGCAGTTCCTTGCCGAGGACAAGCACCAAGTGATCTGCTTCAACCTCGAGTACACCATGGGTCGTGCCAACCACGATCGGAAGGTTGTCGTCGCCCAGTTGTGCGTGCGACATGACGTTCTTGTCTACCACTACCACCTGGACACAAGGCCTTGCGAGCATTTCTCCAGGTTTATCAACAGCTCCTACTATAGTTTTGCTACGGTGGACACCACCAACGATCTAAAAGCACTCAAGGTTTCGAGCTTGAAATGCCCAAATCTTGTCAACATCCAGCGCCACTACAAGGTCTGGGGCAGCAACAAAAACAAACTGAACTCCCTGGTTGACCTCGCCTCGTCCATCATCGACCCCTACTACATGAAAATGAAGAATGAGAGCAATAAGGACAAGAATGCCTCGCACAGTGTGTGGCATGAGAGACTGGATGAACAACATGTCAAGTACACGGCCATGGACACGTACACAAGCTACGAGATGTACAGGCGGATCGCTGACATGAGGAACTATCTTCTTCCTTCCCCAAACGAGGGATCGAGCCACAGAGCAGTGGCGGGAGCGTCACAAGAAGTAGATGACTAGACGATAGTTTCTCCTACTTTAGAATGCATGCAATTGTTTATTGAGGTGTGTGCGAATGATCTGTATAGTCACTTATGTAACTGGATGTTTATTTCAGTTATATATATACATGTTATTCTTCTATAGACAGAGTAAATCACACGGCTTATTAACAGCAATCGTTTGTGTTATTACTGGTCTTCGCACACATTTCTGATTACAGACCTATTTGCTGCGTATCACACACTTCTTGTTCAGTTGAACCGTTTCGATTGAGTTGCCTAATCATACATAGTTCATCCTAGTGAGCTATATGATGTATATCACACACACCTTCATCTGGCTGCCCGTTTCTTTTGTTCCTCCTCATCGCAAACAATGAATTGAACTAAACGATATGCCCTGCATTGCCCATGCAACTAAAATATGAACCGTGTTTGATGCATCCGTCATCGCTAATGTTTTGCACCTTTTTTGACGGTATTTTTACACCACTGTTTGCGATTATGTCATCGCACATAGTTTGATCGAAGGGTCTCTGATGGTAGTGTCGTGTTTGGACCATCCTGCAGTAGTGAGACACCATCACACCACTTGGGATTGTCAGAGATGTTGAAGTCTTGTGTGGGAAAATAAAATATCCTACTGATTTTCTGGTTCTTGGTTCCCCACAAGATGACTTTTGTCCCAGTATCTTTGGTAGACCTTTCTTGAACACTGTCAATGCTACTATAGATTGTCATAAATAAACTATCGGTATTAGCTTTGGTGATGAGTCTCATGAATTTAATTTCTCCAAGTTTAATAGACAACCTCATAAGAAAGAATTACCTAGTAAGGATGAAATAATTGGTCTTGCTTATGTTGCCATGCCTCCTACTGATCCACTAGAACAATATTTGCTAGATCATGAAAATGATATGCATATGCATGAAAGAAATGAAATAGATAAAATATTCTTTGAACAATGGCCTCTGCTTAAACACAATTTTCCTATTGAAACTCAAGTAGGTCCTCCTCCACCTAAAGGTGATCATGTGTTTGAATTAAAACAATTGCCTGGCACTTTGAAATATGCTTATCTGGATGAGAAAAAGATATATCCTGTTATTATTAGTGCTAACCTTTTAGAACATGAAGATGAAATATTATTGAAAATTCTGAAGAAGCACTGAGCTGCTATTGGATATACTCTTGATGATCTTAAGGGCATTAGTCCCACTCTCTATCAGCACAAGATTAATATGGAACCTGATGCTAAGCCCGTTGTTGATCATCAACGACATTTGAATCCTAAGATGAAAGAAGTGGTAAGAACTGAAATACTAAAACTTATAGAAGCAGGTATAATCTATCCCATAGCTGATAGTAGATGGGTAAGTCCCGTTCACTGTGTCCCTAAGAAGGGAGGTATTATTGTTGTTCCTAATGATAAAAATGAACTTATTCCACAAAGAATTGTCACTGGCTATAGAATGGTAATTGATTTCATAAAATTAAATAAAGCAACTAGAAAAGATCATTACCCTTTGCCTTTTATTGATCAAATGCTAGAAAGACTATGTAAGCACACACACTTTAGTATTCTGGATGGACATTCTTGCTTTTCTCAAATACATGTTTCACAACCTGATCAAGAGAAAACCACCTTAACTTGTCCTTTTGGAACTTATGCTTATAGACGTATGCCTTTTGGTTTATGCAATGCACCTGCTACCTTCCAAAGATGTATGACTGCTATATGATACGTCCATTTTGCATCATGATTTTATATCAATATTTATTGCATTATGGGCTGTTATTACACATTATTTCACAATATTTATGCCTTTTCTCTCTTATTACAAGGTTTACATGAAGATGGAGAATGCCGGCAGCTGGAATCCTGGGCTGGAAAAGGAGCAAATATTAGAGACCTATTCTGCACAACTCCAAAAGTCCTGAAACTCCACGAAAGTCGGTTTTGGAATATATTAAAAATATTGGGCGAAGAAAGCACCAGAGGGGGGCCACCCACTATCCACGAGGGTGGAGGGCGAGCCCTACCCCCTGGGCGCGCCCCCTGTCTCATGGGCCACCTGGAAGCCCCCTGATGCCCATCTTTTGGTATAAGGTGTCTTTTGCCCTGGAAAAAATCATAAGGAATCTTTCGGGATGAAGCATCGCTATCTCGAGGCAGAACCTTGGCGGATGCAATCTAGGACTCCAACCGAGTTGTTCTGTCAGGGAAACATCCCTCCGTGAGGGGGAAATCGTCACCATCGTCATCACCATCGATCCTCTCATCAGGAGGGGGTAAATCTCCATCGAAATCTTCACCAGCACCATCTCCTCTCAAACCCTAGTTTATCTCTTGTATCTGATCTTTGTCTCAAAACCTTAGATTGGTACTTGTGGGTTGCTAGTAGTGTTGATTACTCCTTGTAGTTGGTGCTAGTTGGTTTATTCGGTGGAAGATTATATGTTCAGATCCTTTATGCATATTAATACCCCTATGATTATGAACATGAATATGATTTGTGAGTAGTTACGTTTGTTCCTGAGGACATGGGAGAAGTCTTGCTATAAGTAGTCATGTGAATTTGGTATTCGTCCGATATTTTTGATGAGATGTAGGTTGTCTTTCCTCTAGTGGTGTTATGTGAAAGTCGACTACATGACACTTCACCATTGTATGGGCCTAGGGGAAGGCATTAGGAAGTAATAAGTAGATGATGGGTTGCTAGAGTGACAGAAGCTTAAACCCTAGTTTATGTGTTGCTTCGTAAGGGATTGATTTGGATCCATATGTTTCATGCTTTGGTTAGGTTTACCTTAATTCTTCTTTCGTAGTTGCTGATGCTTGCGAGGGGGGTTAATAATAAGTGGGATGCTTGTCCAAGGAAGGGCAGTACCCAAGCACCGGTCCACCCACATATCAAATTATCAAAGTAACGAACGCGAATCGTATGAGCATGATGAAAACTAGCTTGACGATAATTCCCATGTGTCCTGAGGAGCGCTTTCCTTTATATAAGAGTTTGTCCAGGCTTGTCCTTTGCTAAAAAAAGGATTAGGCACCTTGCTGCACCTTGTTTACTTTTGTTATTTTTACCCGTTACGAATTACCTTATCACTAAACTATCTGTTACCGATAATTTCAGTGCTTGCAGAGAATACCTTACTGAAAACCTCTTGTCATTTCCTTCTGCTCCTCATTGGGTTCGACACTCTTACTTATCGAAAGGACTACGATAGATCCCTTATACTTGTGGGTCATCAAGACTCTTTTCTAGCACCGTTGTCGGGGAGTGAAGCACCTTTGGTAAGTGGAATTTGGTAACGAAAAAATTATATAGTGTGCTGAAATTTACTGTCACTTGTTACTATGGAAAATAATCCTTTGAGGGGCTTGTTCAGGGTATCTTCACCCCGACCAGTAGAGCAAAGAGTTTTTTTGACAGAAAGACTGTAAGGGAACCCCATACAGTATAATTGGTGCAACAAACCCATATTGCAAGTAACATGCCTTGAACCTAGGTGGGTGGGAAGGCATCAGCCCCTTCCCATCACTAGGCTATGCCTTAGTCTGTAGTAGAGCAAAGAGTTGATCCTCAACCTACTGAACCTACTGAAAATGTTTACTTTGAAATTCCTTTGGGTATGATAGAGAAACTTCTAGCTAATCCTTTTATAGGAGATGGAATATTACATCCTGATATGCACCTAATCTGTTTGGATGAAGTTTGTGGATTATTTAAGCTTGCAGGTATGCCCGAGGATGTTATCAAGAAGAAGGTCTTCCATTTATCTTTGAAGGGAAAGGCATTGACATGGTTTAGGCTATGTGATGATATTGGATCATGGAACTACAACCGATTGAAATTGGAATTTCATCAGAAGTTTTAACCTATGCATCTGGTTCATCATGATTGTAATTATATATATAATTTTTGGCCTCGCGAAGGAGAAAGCATCACTCAATCTTGGGGGAGGCTTAAGTCAATGTTATAATCATGCCACAATCATGATCTCTCAAGAGAAATTATTATTCAAAAAATTTATGCTCGACTTTCTCTCAATAATCGCTCCATGCTCGATACTTCTTGTACTGGTTCTTTTATGATGACGACTATTGAATTCAGATGGCATTTATTGGAAAGAATTAAACGCAACTCTGAAGATTGGGAACTCGACGAAGGTAAGGAGTCAGGTATAACACCTAAGTTTGATTGTGTTAAATCTTTTATGGATAACGATGCTTTTCATGAATTTAGCACTAAATATGGACTTGACTTCGAGATAGTAGCTTCTTTCTGTGAATCATTTGCTACTCATGTTGATCTCCCTAAGGATAAGTGGTTTAAATATCATCCCCCATTGAAGTGAAAGTAGTGGAACCTATTAAAGTTGAAGAAAAGACTATCACTTATAGTGTTGATCCTATTATTCCTACCGCTTATATTGAGAAACCACCTTTCCCTGTTAGAATAAAGGATCATGCTAAAGCTTCAACTGTGGTTCGTAAGAGTAATGCTAGAACACCTACACCCACTGAGCAAATTAAAGTTGAACCTAGTATTGCTATGGTTAAAGATCTCTTGGTCGATAATATTGATGGGCATGTTATTTACTTTTGTGATGGAGCTGCTAGAATTGCTAGACCCGATACTAAAGATAAATATAGACCTGTTGTAGGCATGCATGTTGTTTCTGTTAAAATAGGAAGTTATTTCTATCATGGCTTATGTGACATGGGTTATAGTGCGAGTACAATACCTAATTCCTTATAGAAAGAAATTATGCATGATATTGCACCTGCTGAGATAGAAGATATTGGTGTTACTATTAAGCTTGCCAATAGAGATACTATTTCACCAGTTGGGATTGTTAGAGATGTTGAAGTCTTATGTGGGAAAGTTAAAGATCCTACTGATTTTCTTGTTCTTGGTTCCCCACAAGATGACTTTTGTCCCATTATATTTGGTAGACCCTTCTTGAATACTGTTAATGCTAAGATAGACTGCAAAAAGGATATTGTTACTGTTGGTTTAGGGGGTATGTCTCATGATTTTAATTTTTCTAAATTTCACAGACAACCCCATGATAAAGAATTGCCTAGTAAAGATGAAATTATTGGTCTTGCTTCTATTGCCGTGCCTCCTAATGATCCTTTAGAACAATATTTGCTAGACCATGAAAATGATATGTTTATGAATGAAAGAAGGGAAATAGATGAAGTATTCTTTAAACATGGACCTATTTTGAAGCACAACTTGCCTGTTGAAATTCTAGGGGGTCCTCCTCCACCCAAGGGTGATCCCATGTTTTAGCTTAAACCATTACCTGATACTCATAAATATGCTTATCTTGATGAAAAGAAGATATATCCTGTTATTATTAGTGCTAACCTTTCAGAGCAGGAAGAAGAGAAATTATTGAAAACTCTGAAGAAGCACTGTGCTGCTATTGGATATACTCTTGATGATCTTAAGGGCATTACCCTACTCTATGGCAGCACAAAATAAAATTGGAGAAAGATGCTAAACCGATTGTTGATCACCAACCACGGTTAAATCCTAAGATGAAAGAAGTGGTAAGAAATGAAATACTAAAGCTTGTGGAGGCAGGTATAATTTATACCGTTGCTGATAGTCAGTGGGTAAGTCCTGTCCATTGTGTCCCTATGAAGGGAGGTATTACTGTTGTTCCTAATGATAAAGACGAATTGATCCCACAAAGAATTGTTACAGGTTATAGAATAGTAATTGATTTCCGCAAATTAAATAAAGCTACTAGAAAGGATCATTACCCTTTACCTTTTATTGATCAAATGCTAGAAAGATTATCCAAACATACTCATTTTTTCTTTCTAGATGGTTATTCTGGTTTCTCTCAAATACCTATGTCGAAAGAGGATCAGGAAAAGACCACTTTTACTTGCCCTTTCGGTACCTTTGCTTATAGACGTATGCCTTTGGGTTTATGTAATGCACCTGCTACCTTTCAAAGATCTATGACCGCTATATTCTCTGACTTTTGTGAAAATATTGTTGAGGTTTTCATGGATGATTTCTCCGTGTGTGGAACTCCTTTTGATGATTGCTTAAGCAACCTTGATCGTGTTTTGCAGAGATGTGAAGAAACTAATCTTGTCTTGAATTGGAACTCCTTTTGATGATTGCTTAAGCAACCTTGATCGTGTTTTGCAGAGATGTGAAGAAACTAATCTTGTCTTGAATTGGGAGAAGTGACACTTTATGCTTAATGAAGGTATTGTCTTGGGGCATAAAGTTTCTGAAAGAGGTATTGACGTTGATAAACCTAAGTTGATGCTATTGAAAAGATGACGTGTCCTAAGGACATTAAAGGTATAAGAAGTTTCCTTGCCCATGCCGGTTTTTATAGGAGGTTCACTAAAGATTTCTTAAAAAAATTCTAGGCCTCTGACTAATCTCTTACAAAAAGATGTTCCTTTTGTCTTTGATGATGATTGTGTAGAAGCATTTGAAATACTTCAGAAAGCCTTGATTTCTGCACCTATTGTTCAGCAACCTGATTGGAATTTACCCTTTGAAATTATGTGTGATGTTGGTGATTATGTTGTAGGTGCTGTCCTAGGACAAAAAGTTGATAAGAAATTAAATGTTATTCAATATTTTAGTAAAACTCTAGACAGTGCCCAAAGAAATTATGATACTACTAAAAAAGAATTTTTAGCAGTTGTATTTGCTTGTGACAAGTTCAGACCTTATATTGTTGATTCTAAAGTAACAATTCACACTGATCATGCTGCTATTAAATATCTTATGGAAAAGAAAGATGCTAAACCTAGACTTATTAGATGGGTTCTCTTGCTACAAGAATTTGATTTGCATATTATTGATAGAAAGGGAGCTGAGAACCCCGTTGCAGACAACTTGTCTAGGTTAGAAAATATTCTTGATGACCCACTACCTATAGATGATAGCTTTCCCGATAAACAATTAGCTGTCATAAATGCTTCTCGTACTGCTCCATGGTATGCTAATTATGCTAATTACATTGTTGCCAAATTTATACCACCTAGTTTCACATACCAGCAAAAGAAAAAGTTTTTCTATGATTTAAGACATTACTTCTGGGATGACCCACACCTTTATAAAGAAGGAGTAGATGGTGTTATTAGACGTTGTGTACCTGAGCATGAACAGGAACATATCCTATGCAAGTGTCACTCCGAGGCTTATGGAGGACACCGCGCTGGAGATAGAACTGCACATAAGGTATTGCAATCGGTTTTTACTGGCCTACTCTTTTCAAGGATGCCCGTAAGTTTGTCTTGTCTTGTGATGAATGTCAAAGAATTGGTAATATTAGTAGACGTCAAGAAATACCTATGAACTATTCACTTGTTATTGAACCATTTGATGTTTGGGTCTTTGATTATATGGGACCGTTTCCTTCCTCTAATGGGTATACACATATTTTAGTTGCTGTTGATTACGTTACTAAGTGGGTAGAAGCTATTCCAACTAGTAGTGCTGATCATAACACGTCTATTAAGATGCTTAAACAAGTTATTTTTTCGAGGTTTGGAGTCCCTAGATACTTACTGACTGATGGTGGTTCACATTTTATTCATGGTGCTTTTCGTAAAATGCTTTCTAAGTATGATGTTAATCATAGGACTGCATCTCCATACCACCAATAGTCTAGTGGTCAAGTAGAACCGAGTAATAGAGAGCTTAACTTAATTTTGCAAAAGACGGTTAATAGGTCTAGAAAGAATTGGTCCAAGAAACTTTATGATGCATTATGGGCCTATAGAACTGCATATAAAAATCCTATGGCATGTCCCCGTATAAAATGGTTTATGGAAAAGCATGTCACTTACCTCTCGAACTAGAACATAAGGCATATTGG
The DNA here is from genome assembly GCF_018294505.1 of Triticum aestivum. Taxonomy (NCBI): domain Eukaryota; kingdom Viridiplantae; phylum Streptophyta; class Magnoliopsida; order Poales; family Poaceae; genus Triticum; species Triticum aestivum. The sequence continues at coordinate 417,517,317 of NC_057812.1, read as the reverse complement.
GCCATTAAAGAGCTCAATTATGATGTCAAACTTGCTGGTGAGAAGAGACTATTTGACATTAGCTCACTTGATGAGTGGAGAACCCATGCCTATGAGAATGCCAAACTATTTAAAGAAAAAGTTAAAATATGGCATGACAAAAGGATACAAAAGCGTGAGTTAAATGTAGGTGATTATGTTCTGTTATACAACTCTCATTTAAGATTTTTTGAAGGAAAACTCCTCTCTAAATGGGAAGGTCCTTACATTATCGAGGAGGTCTATCATTCCGGTGCCATAAAAATCAACAACTTCGAAGGCACAAATCCAAAGGTGGTGAACGGTCAAAGAATCATACATTATATCTCAAGTAATCACATAAATGTTAAAACCAATGTTATTGATACCGTAACCCCGGAGGAGTACATAAGGGACACTTTCCAGAACATTTCAGACTCTGAAAAGGAATAGGTATGTGGTACGGTAAGTAAACCGACTCAAAAACAGTTCTAATAGCAATTTTTCTCCGTTTTGGAATATTTAAGGAAATAGGAAAATAAGAAGTAGTCCGGAAAGGACACGAGGCATCCACGAGGGTGGAGGGCGCGCCTTACCCCCTGGGCACGCCCCCTGCCTCGTGGGCACCTCGTGTGCCCTCCGGACTCCGTTTTCTTGCACTATACTTATTTTGGTCGGTAAAAATTCATTATATAATCTCCCGGAGGTTTTGACCACTGTACCACGCAAATATCTCCTGCTTTTGTGTCGGGCTGTTTTTCTGACAGATCTATATCACCATGACGTCTTCAAGCGCCCCCAAGGACAAGTTTTCTGAGAAGGTCATCAACCCCTACCTCACGTAGGTGCTGCAACACCCTCAAACCATTGAGATGCATGAGGGGGTGCTGCACATCCGTGATGTTGAGGGACCAAGGAGGACCAAAAGCGTGGAGACAAGACTCGAAGCAACAAGTTTTCAAGTGCCAGGGGATGGTGGAACACGGACTCGACACCAACCACATGATGATTGCGGAGTTCACAAACAACCACAAGCTGGATTCCAAGAACATTGGGGAGACCATCTTCAAGCTTCACGAGAAAATCGAGCACCTCCAAGCCTAGATCTATGACCTGCAAAACCAAAACTGCAAGTATGAATATAGATTCAAGAGGATGAGTTTGGCTGTAGATTTGAGGATCCCGGAGACTCGATCATCCTTCTATGATGGTGAGCCTATGCCTTGGAAGATGGACGACAAGCCTACATCATCAACAACTCCATCATCACCACCGCCGAAGAAAGAGACATAAATACATGGGTATGGGCACCCCTCTTGGCAACTGCCAAGCTTGGGGGAGGTGCCTCGGTATCGTATCACCATCACACTTCTATCTTTACCGTTTTTCTTAGTTCAATCCTTTTGGTTATATCTTGATCTAGTAGAATAAAGTTTAGTATGATCTAGCTTTGAGTTTTGTGTTGATCCTTATCTATGTAATTGAGTTCGTGAGCTATATATAATAAAGATTAGTCTTGAGTCGAGGGCTTAGTTATCTTGCTACGATCTTGAGGGAATAAAAGAAAAAAATAAAGAACAAAAAGAAATAAAGAGATCATATTGATCTTATGGAGAGTAATGACTTCACATATAAAGAGTATGATGAATAAAAGTTGTTGAGAGCTGACAAACATAGTTTTTGTCATCGTTGCAATTAACTGGAAGTAATAAAGAAAGAGATGTTTTCACATATAAATATACTATCTTGGACATCTTTTCTGATTGTGAGCACTCATTAAAATATGACATGCTAAAAAGTTGATGTTGGACAAGGAAGACAACGTAATGGGTTATGTTTTCTTATATCTGAAATAAATTATATTGTCATGGATCATCCAACATGTTGAGGTTGCCTTTCCCCCTTATGTTAGCCAAATTCTTTGCACCAAGCAGATATATTAGTGCTTCCAAATATCCTTAAACCCAGTTTTGCCATGAGAGTCCAACATATCTACCTATGGATTGAATAAGATCCTGCATGTAAGTTGTCATTGTTGCAAGCAATAAAAAATGCTCTCTAAATATGTATGATCTATTAGTGTGGAGAAAATAAGATTTACACGAGCTTGTGATATGGAAGAAATAAAAGCGACATACTGCATAATAAAGGTCCCTATCACAAGTGGCAATATAAAGTAAAATTATTTTGCATTAAGATTTTGTGCATCCAACTATAAAAGCACATGACAACCTCTGCTTCCCTCTGCGAATGGCCTATCTTTTATTTTTTTCTTATACCTTATACAAGAGTCATGGTGATCTTCACCATTCCTTTTTACACTTTATCCTTTGGCAAGCACTATGTGTTGGAAAGATCCTAATATATATACCCAATTAGATGTGGGTTTTCATAAAGCATTATTGTTGACATTACCCTTGAGGTAAAAGGTTGGGAGGCAAAACTATAAGCCCCTATCCTTCTCTGTGTCGGATTAAAACTTCATACCTACAAGTATTGCATGAGTGTTAGCAATTGTGAAGGACTAAACGATAGTTGAGTATGTGGACTTGCTGACAAGCTCTTATATTGACTCTTTCCGATGTTATGATAAATTGCAATTGCTTCAATGACTGAGATTATAGTTTGCTAGTTTTTCAATGAAGTTTCTGATTCATACTTTACATTGTGAATAGATTGTTACTTCAGCATAAGAAATCATATGACAATATATATATATATATATGTTGCTATTCTATTCTAAGAATGATCATGATGCCCTCATGTCCGTATTTTATTATATCGATGCCTCTTTCTCTAAACATGTGGACATATTTTTTGATATTGGCTTCCGCTTGAGGACAAGCGAGGTCTAAGCTTGGGGGAGTTGATACGTCCATTTTGCATCATGCTTTTATATTGATATTTATTGCATTATTGGATGTTATTACACATTATGTCACAATACTTATGCCTTTTCTCTCTTATTTTACAAGGTTTACATGAAGAGGGAGAATCCCAGCAGCTGGAATCCCGGGCTGGAAAAGGAGCAAATATTAGAGACATATTCTGCACAACTCCAAAAGTTCTAAAACTCCACGAAAATCAGTTTTGGAATATATTAAAAATATTTGGCGAAGAAAGCACCAGAGGGGGCCACCCACTGTCCACGAGGGTGGAGGGCGCGCCCTATCCCCTGGGCGCGCCCCCTGCCCCGTGGGCCAGCTGGAAGCCCCCTGATGCCCATCTTCTGGTATAAGGTGTCTGTTGCCCTGAAAAAAATCATAAGGAAGCTTTCGGGACGAAGCGCCGCCGTCTCGAGGTGGAACCAATCTAGGGCTCTGGCGGAGCTGTTCTATCGGGGAAACATCCCTCCGGGGGGGGGGGGAATCGTCACCATCGTGATGACTGTCGGTGTCAAAACCGGCGGATCTCGGGTAGGGGGTCCCGAACTGTGCGTCTATGCTGGATGGTAACAGGAGACAAGGGACACGAAGTTTTACCCAGGTTCGGGCCCTCTTGATGGAGGTAAAACCCTACGTCATGCTTGATTAATATTGATGATATGGGTGTTACAAGAGTAGATCTACCACGAGATCAGAGAGGCTAAACCCTAGAAGCTAGCCTATGGTATGATTGTATGTTGTGATTGTTCGTCCTACGGACTAAAACCCTTCGGTTTATATAGACACCGGAGAGGGTTAGGGTTACACAAGGTCGGTTACAAAGGAGGAGATATCCATATACGTATTGCCTAGCTTGCCTTCTATGCCAAGTAGAGTCCCATCCGGACACGAGACGAAGTCTTCAATCTTGCATCTTCATAGTCTAATAGTCCGGCCAATGGAGATAGTCCGGCTATCCGGAGACCCCCTAATCCAGGACTCCCACAATGACCATCGATCCTCTCATCGGGAGGGGGTCAATCTCCATCAACATCTTCACCAGCACCATCTCCTCTCAAACCCTAGTTCATCTCTTGTATCTGATCTTTGTCTCAAATTCTCATATTGGTACCTGTGGGTTGCTAGTAGTGTTGATTACTCCTTGTACTTGATGCTAGTTGGTTTATTCGGTGGAAGATTATATGTCCAGATCCTTTATGCATATTAATACCCCTCTGATTATGAACATGAATATGATTTGTGAGTAGTTACGTTTGTTCCTGAGGACATGGGAGAAGTCTTGCTATAAGTAGTCATGTGAATTTGGTATTCATTCGATATTTTGATGAGATTTATGTTGTCTTTCCTCTAGTGGTGTTATATGAACATCAACTACATGACACTTCACCATTGTATGGGCCTAGGGGAAGGCATTGGGAAGTAATAAGTAGATGATGGGTTGCTAGAGTGACAGAAGCTTAAACCCTAGTTTATGCGTTGCTTCGTATGGGGCTGATTTGGATCCATATGTTTCATGCTATGGTTAGGTTTACCTTCATTCTTCTTTCGTAGTTGTGGATGCTTGCAAGGGAGGTTAATCATAAGTGGGATTCTTGTCCAAGGAAGGGCAGTACCCAAGCACCGGTCCACCCACATATCAAATTATCAAAGTAACAAACGCGAATCATATGAACATGATGAAAACTAGCTTGACGATAATTCCCATGTGTCCTCGGGAGCGCTTTTCTTTATATAAGAGTTTGTCCAGGCTTGTCCTTTGCTACAAAAAGGATTGGGCCACCTTGCTGCATGTAACATCCCAAAATTCTAAATTTTGGAATTTTATATTAAATAAATAGTTTTGATTGATTGTTTGAGTGTGCTGTGGTTGCTTGTGTGAAATTGAGTTAAATTTTAAACTTTTTGAAAGTTGAATGAGAGGGAATAAAAGGACTTTCCCAAACTTTCACCTTGCATTAATGATCTCCATGAATTCAAATTCATTTCATCACAAAACCCTAGAGTGAAGATGATATGACTTCTTCCATTCAAATAAATGAAAAGGGTTTTTGAAACGATTTGAATTTCATTTGGAAATATTTCAAATTCAGAAATTTTGAGCAACTCAATGATTTTCATGAGATAAGATAAAATGACTTCTTCAAAACATATGAAATATGAGTTGGAAGTTTAAAAGAATCAAATTTAAAGTCCCTTTGAGATTATTTTCAAATTTGGAGTTATTTGGTTTTTATGCAAATTATTTTTTTCCAAAAATAAAATATATGGAAAATAGGGTAAATTGGAGAGAAATAAATTTGAAATCATTTTTGAATTTTTAAAATGATTTTTATTGGGTTTTATTGCAACAGTAGCACTCTTTGCTTTATTTAGAATTTTGTGGATTTTATTTGACACTAGAAAAATGTTCATCTAGTAGAAAAACTTTTTCTGAAAATTTTGATATATTATATGCCTATAGTATATTTTCATTTTATTACGGGTTTTTTCTTGTCTGCAAAATTATTTTAAAAAAAACTTCCTTCCGCCGACTGGGCTAGCCCAGCTCCAGCTAGCAGGCCACAGCCTAGCGCCCCGCGCGCCGCCTTCGCCTCTGACCCCAAGCGGGACTTCGCTCGGAGTCCACCACCGCGCCATCGTGAGCGCCTCGGACGCCGCCTCGCCTGCCCCCTCGAGCAAACCGACCCCGGCCCCTCCTCCTATTTAAGCCGCCCCGGGCTCTCTCTCTCTCCTTCCCATCGCCGCATCTCGCTGCCCTGCCCGCCGCATCTCGCAACCGCCGCCGGCATCGAGCTCCGCCGCACTCCGCCACCGCCTCGGCCGCTGCCGCGTTGCCGCCGCTGCTGCCTGCTGCTGCCCCGCTCCGCCCGATCCGCCGTCATTCGTCGCCTCGCCCACAGCCGCCGCCGACCGGAGCCGCCGCCGCTGCCGTCCGCCGCCGCCGGTTTTCGGCAAAAACCGCCTCGAACCGGTAATATAACCGCCCGGTCCGGCTTATTTTTAGGTTTTCTTCGGTTTTTCTTTTAATGCCGATTTATTATTTAGTTAGGTTATTTAACGAACGTTCATCATTCATACTTCTGTAGTGAACGGTTTTTGTCGGTTTTGTTTCTGTAGTGAACGTTCGCCGATTAGTTTCTGTTTTGTAGCCAGGGACGTAGATGTATTTTTTTTATAGTTTAGCCCCTGGATTTCAAACGATCACAACTTTTACACCGTTTATCCAAATCCAACGAAACCAATGCCCACATCTTCGTTATGATGCCATCTATCCACTAAAACAACTTAAACATATTTTGGAAAGTTTAAAATTTGATTTCAAATAGATTTGAATTCAAACTTCTTTTGTTCATAACTCGAGTTTTATAACTCCGATTTAATTGATTCTTTTTGCAATTTGAAGCTCTTGACCTAAACTTTCTGATAAGACCAAATCCACCCAATTTTGGTAATTTTATAAATTGTTTTCTATTGCAAGAGTTATTTTTCTGTTTTCGAAGTTTTCCGAGATCTTTTATTTGATTCTTTTGCATGATTGCTTATGTGTGGTTACTATTGCTTGCTTATGATAGATTGACCGGAGTGTGACGAGTAGAACTATCAGGATTTATGAGTGCTAATCGTCTTCATCAACAGTACAAGGCAAGTTCACACTTTGATCATACTTTTCATACCCAGTTTTTATGCATTAGTTTTACCCTTAAACATTGCATGAGTAGGATTGATAACATGTGGGTATTGGGAAGTAGTTAATGAGGTAGGAACCTATTGTTTTGCATCCAAACCCAGGGTTTTGTTGCGTTATGCTTGCACTACTTTGCTATGCTCGTAGAGTGGATTGGTATGTGAGATTTCATGGAATATGTGAGAGTTATATTAACTAAGGGAAACTTAAGGTGGCTACTTTAATACACATCTGGGTGGATTTGTTGGGGCACACTGGGGATACCAGTGGATTGCCCGGACACCTAGGGAATCCAGTGTTGTCCAAGGAGATCCCGGGGGACCCGTGTGATCATCCTAAGGTTCGCCACCCAGGCTCAAAGGGATCATAAGATTGTTCATGCTAGAAAATTCCGTGTGCAGCCACAAGCCATTATGGGCTTTGGCGTAGTTGAGTATGTTGTGGGAAACCTTTACATGATGGGTAGAAGATATAGGGGATTGTAGGTGCACCGGCCTATGTATCGGTTAAGGGGACCTCTTTGGAAGGACTGTGTCTTGGTCATCCATTTCTCAAACACCATGCAGTGCGAGAAATACAACGGAGGAGATCGAGTCTTGTGGGGAAAAGTGTGCAAACCTCTGCAGAGTGTACAAACTTATCATGATTAGCCGTGTCCCCGATTATGGACATGTTGATTATCTAGTATTTGGATTATTGATTTGATCTCATCTCTTTACCTAATGAATTTTGTTGGGTTATTAATGATTTTGGGATTGAGTTGGGGTTACCTTCTCAATATTTCAACAAACTTTGTAGTTAAATAAAATTTATTCCTTTGTTGTAGGGAAAAATTAGCTTTATGCAAAATTAAACATAGAGCCTCCACCAGCCAAATAGGCATATAGAGATAGCCATTCTCATTTTTATCCTATGGTGTGAATTTGCTAGTACATTCAATGTACTGACCTACATGGTTGCAACGTCTCATGTTGCAGGAATCTTACGATGAGTAAGAGATACGTTAGGGTTACGATTTCTACACTCAACTTTGCCGTTGGTGTTGATGGGAATCCACAACCTTGTTGTTACTTCCGCTATATGGATTGAGGTAATAGTATTTATGTTACTTTATACATGTGATTTACCTCTGTTATAAATCCTCGAGTACTATGTGTGTCAGCATACTGATCCAGGGATGACACTTAAGCATAGAGACTTGATCCATTTGGGTTGGGTTGCTACAAGATGGTATCAGAGCACATGTTGACTGTAGGACGTGACCCTAGAAACTAGAAATCCATAGGAAATATTTTCTCTAAAAACTTTATTTTCAAAAAAATCGTTTACCTCTCTTCTTTTCTAAGCTTTATCAAATATTCCCTTTTAGTTAGACTATACTCCTTTCCCCTTTTGACCACACGAAGATTCTACTGATGAGACCACTTCAAGAAGTACAAGATATCGGACAACCAAGACCACCACTTCGGAATGAAGAGGATCTTACCATGCATCATAATAATGGAAACTACAATGGTTGAAGACTCCGAAGACTAGAAGAATTTGAAGGCTCTAAAGAATTTACAGATTGGTATGACCTAGGAAGGCTACTCTTATGGAACTTGTCAGACTATTGAAGTTGTCAATACCCGAGATCAAGGTGTGTCGGAGAAAGACCGGAACATGGAGCATTAAAACTCAAAGCTTTGTCAAGAAAACACTAAGGCAAGAGATATCAACTATGGAATGATAGCTCATGGCAATGACATGGACATAAACACGGCTATCCATGATGTTATCACATGCTTATGCTATTGACACTATGCTGAGTTAAACATGCATTCTTCGGAAGGATTGGATGAAAAAGGGCTAATGGAGCACTTATCAGCAAAATATGAAGTTTTAACCTTAGCTAGTATATCACCGGGATCTAGAGTATTACATTAAGAAGTTTAAGATGGACCTGCGGGAAGCTATATTTGACAAGGAAGCATTTCGTGAAGAACTCAGGACCCCGAAGCTGAAAGTAGCCAATTGGGAGGAGCAAAACCTCGAGATACCAGAGATTCGTCAGGAACTGAAGGACAGTAGTACCATGCCTCATGCCAAGGATGTTGAAACCTAGAAGTTTGGAACAAAACTCCAAAAATATTGAAGGATGTCACGAGAGACTTTGCGTCAACAGAGATGATCTGGCAAAAGAACTTAAGAAGGACAAGCATGATCGGAAGAAGCCATCGGAGACATGAACAAGGCTTAAAGAGTTTGGCGACTTTGAAGATTTATTGACTTTTAGAAGAACAAACCCCTATTATATACTTACGTTAGATGCGAAGATTGTGAGTTGTCATTTGTTTGATGTTTTTCCGACACCCACAAAATAAAAATCTGTCTATTCAAAACTATTGTTTGTATTGTGTGTATCCCTCTCTATCTCTCTAACCTCACCCGAAAACCCTTGGAACCAATAGAGGATGAATGGAGATGAACTCACATTTCCGGGACCGATGACTCAATTGGAGACGGACCGATGGATTCAGAACATGGAAGATCACATGAAGGATAACCCTATAGCCGAAAAGGATATGACCCAACATGCACTTCAGTGCTTTGAAAGAGGTGCTGCTACTTGGTGGAGGATGTACCAAACCATCAATGCATGGCAAGGAGTAACCACTTGGGAAGAATTTAAGTTGACTCAGTTAAAGTCTCGGTTTGTGTCCCAGAAGTTGAAGCCTTATGGAAATGATATGAAGAAACCTTGTGCATGCAAGCTCTGTGGAGAAATAGGACACAACCATAAAGAACACAAGGATGAATGTCGTCATTGTGAAGGAAGTCACTTAGTTGAAGAATGCCCAACTTAAACATCCCAATTTTCAACTTGGATGTTATACATAGGTCATCATATGCATATCATATTTTATTTGCATTTTTGGTTGTGATCCTAGAAATCTTAAGCAACTCAAGGACCCAAGGAGAGAGTTAGAGGTTTCACAAATTTTTATATTTGAATTTTCTAAAATTTGAAAAGTGGATCAATTTGAATTTATATTTTTCTCTCCATTTATCTCCAATATTGAAAATAAAAGAGAGAAGATAATATGACTTCTTCAAAAGAGAGGAATATTGGAGGAAAAAATTTGAAATCAAATTTATATTTTATTTGCTATTTTATTTGAATTGAAAAATATGCATTTTTGAAAATTGCATTTTTAGGCCAGAAAAATGTTCACCATGTTCTAAATATTAGACTTAGACGGTGAAATATTTTTCTGTTACTTTTATATATTTTTTAAATTTTATTAGGATTTTTCTTTCGGGTAAAATTTATTTATTTTAAAAAAAGTTTCGGAACGACTGGGCCGAAGGCCCAGCCGGCCCACTAGGCCGCCGCCACCTTCCTCCCGGGCGGGAGGTTTCCCGCTGCCGCACGGACGCCGAGGGAGTCCGAGCCGGACTCCCGTCACGCCACCCCCTCGCCCAAGGCAGCCGCCGCCCCGCCGCCCCCTTTAAAGCCGGAGCCCCCCACTCTCTCCTCACCATCGCAAGCCGCCGCCGCCGCTAGGAGCCGCCGTCGCTGCCGTTGCAGCTCCGCCTCGCGCCGCTCTCCGCACCGCCCGACGCCGCTGCCGCCTCATCAGAAACAACCACCAACCTTGCCGGTTTTCGCCTGTTTTTAGGTATAAACCTAGATCGGTTTTTTTAGGTTTCGTCGATTTTTTTCAGTTCAACGGTTTAGATCGGTTTTTTTAGGGTTCGCTAGTTAGCGAACGTTTTCTGTTTAGTTCGTTTTAACGAACGCGTTCGTTAGTTAGGTCTTCATAGCGAACATTCGTTCGTTAGGTTTTTCTTTTTATTTTATTTTCGGCTAGGGACCTATCCGCAATTTCTTTTATCATAGTTTAGTCCCTGATCTTCAAACCCTCGCAAATTTTTGCTCGTTCCTCCAAATCCAGTGAAACCAATGCCAAAATCTTTGTCTTGATCCCCTCTTTCCAGGTAATCAACTTGAAAATGATTTTGATAATTTAAAATTTGGTTTCAAGTAGATTTGAATTCAAATTTCTTTTGATCGTAGTTTGAGTTTCATAGCTCCGATTCGATTAATTCTTTTTGCAAATCAAAGCTATTCAGCTGAACTTTCAATTTGGATCTTTTCTCTTGAGTTTTACCCTTGCATCTTATGCTTGAGTGCTCATGTATGCTATTGTTTGTTCATGATAGAGTTTCCGGAGTGCGAAGCGTGCTACTACGAGTCACTAGGGTTTTCAGATCATTAGCAAGGGAAGTAACACTTTTATCATATCCCTTATTACCCAGTTTTGTGCATTAGTTTCAATCCTCAAACATTGCATGAGTAGGATCTGTATAACATGTGGGTTTTGGGAAGTAGTTGTTTAGGTAGTACCTACTGCCTTTTAATCAAACCTTGGGAGTTACTACGTTATGCTTATATTGCTATGTTATGCTGGTAGACGTGGTTTGGTTTGAGTGATCCATGACAGATGTGAGAGTTTTATTTAATGGTTAAACTTAAGGTGGCTACTTTAATACACATATGGGTGGATTGGTTGAGGAACCCTGGAGTACCCAGTGGTTGTATGGGCACCTGGAGCAATCCAGTGTTGTCCTGGGATATCCTGGAGTACTTGTGTGATCATCCTACGGTTTGCCACCCAGGCTCAAAGGGATCATAAGATTATTCATGCTAGAAACTTCCGTGTGCAGCCACAAGCCATTATGGGCTCTGGCATAGTTGAGTATGTTGTGTGACCTCTTTTAGTGGTAGGCTAGCAGATGTAGGGGAAGTAGGTGGTACTTTCTACCCAGAGTAAAGAGTTAATGCTTCGGAAAGACTGTGTCTCAGTCATCCGTTTCTCAAACACCATGTAGTGTGAGAAATCCAATGGAGGAGATCGAGTCTTGTGGGGAAAAGTGTGCAAACCTCTGTAGAGTGTATAAACTAATCGTGGTTAGCCGTGTCCCCGGTTATGGACATCTTGAGTATGTGGTACTTGAATTATTGATTTGATCTCATCACTCTACTTAATTAATTGTTGGGTTGATAATTATTAATTTGGGATTGAGTTGGAGGAACCTTCTCAATGTTTTCAACAAACTTTGTAGTTAAATAAAATCTATTCCTTTGTTGTAGGGAAAAAACTGGCTTTTCGCAAAATGATAACCATAGAGTCTCCACCAGCCATATATGCATATAGTTATAGCTGTTACATGTTCATTGCTCTATAGTGTTACTTTGCCAGCATGTTCCATGTGCTGACCTACATAGGCTGCAACGTATCATGTTGTAGATTTTTCAGACAAAGAGTAAGGTGCGCTAGGTCGTTGTCGTGAACTCAGCTATGCCATTGGAGTTGATGGACTCATTTACCCTTGAAGCTTCTGCAATTATCTTATTTAGATGGCCTTCAGCCATATTATTGTAATAAGCTCTCTCTTTGAGACATTCGATGTAATAAGTGTGTGATTGCATTCTGCTATAAATCCTCGAGTACTGTGTGTGTCAACATTACCGATCCAGGGATGACACTTATACATAGAGATTTAACCGTTTGAGGTCGGATCGCTACACCAACTAGCCAGGTTAATTGTTTCTTGTGTGAAGGGACTGCCCACTACCTTGCTTAGTGTCACATTTACCCCGTGGTTCAAAGAACTATCCATCAGAAGAAATAAGCAATGAAAGGAGCCCTCATGGAAATTTTAGAAGAACCTGTGATGAAGGAAGAGGTGGAGGACACACCCAAAAAAACTCAATTAAATCCTGCACCAAGTCATGCTATTCATGTGGAGAAGAAGGACACATCTCCCAAAATTGTTTGAATGGGGATCTAGTAAAATTCCCGATAGAAGAAGTAGAGTATGACCCACAGGAAATAGAAGCCCTGATTGGAACAGAAAAATCCAGGAAGAGAAATAGATTGGATTCCAGGAAGGACCTGAGTCATATCACCTGTTTCAGGTGCAAGGAGTCAGGGCACTACTTCAGCGGTTGCCCAAAAAGGAAGCGGAGGACCCAAAGAGGCTATACAATCACAAGGAAACCTCGAGACTTGTCATAAGTAATATGTTTCCATTGTAATGAAGCAGGGCACTTGGCCAGAGATTGTCCCAAGGAGAAAGAGACTTGTGATTAATAGTTGATTCTGTGAGAAAGATAGTAGTAGTCGTGGGAACATTTCTTTTTATATTGAGGTGTTGAGTTGTGACGCCCTGAGACCGATATGCCAGGTGTATTCCAGTTATTTGCTGACGTTGTCATGTCTTTTGCTTGCGTGTTGCATTTCATCATGTCACCTCTTGCATCGCATCATGTCATCATGCCATCATATCATTAATCTTATAACTTCTTAAATAAATTGTATGGATCTTCGATCCATTTAAATCGAGGGAATTCACATGGTGATTCTCTTTATAACATATCCTCCCGATATTAGGGAGCTATTATAAATATTCCATTAACTTGGAATCACCCATAACACAACTGCACTACTCTTCAACTCTTCTTTTATCCAACTCAACTTCATATTTTCCTTGTCATCTCTCTCAAGCCACACCCATGCATCATCACATCTCACTTCCTTCTTTTTTCATGTCTTTGCAAGTGACTTTATTCCTCCTCCTTTAATGTTCATCTTTTCCCTATAAATCTTGCCTCTTTCCTACACCCTCTCTGTCAGATTTCATCCCATTCGAAGTTGTTCTGGTCAGGTTCAAAAATGATTGAAGTTTGAGAATAATTCAAACTCTAATTATTTTTCTACCTTCTAAAATGCCAGAGCAATTTATTCAAACTCTACATAAATTCAGGGTTCGAGGTATATATTTATATATCTCATATGCCTAACCAAAACCCCCTGGATTTTCCCCCTTTGTTGATTGTTCATTTATATAAACAATAAATTAAATAAATGAAAGAATTTGGAGGGAGTGGAGAGCCCAGCAGCCTCCCTCTCCTCTGGGCCGGCCAGCCAGTCCACCCTGCTCCCCTCAGCCCACCAGAGGCCCAACCGGCACCCCATCCTAACCCTAGCCCATCTCCCACGCTCCCTCTCATCCTCCCGATATCGCCGCCACCCACGCACGCACATAGCCCAGAACCGCTTGATCTCCTCTCCCTCCTCTCGCTATTTTCCTCACGCCCAATCCCCTCATCCCCTTCCTAGCGCCGCCGCCAGATCACCACACCCGCCCTTACCTTCGTCCCCGGCCGGCCTCTCTTTTCTCCTGTTCCCACACATGTGCCTCCCTCTCCTGCGAGGTCGTCCGCCGCAGCGCCCTCCTCGCGCCGCCCTTACAGCTACGGCCACCGCGCCAAGTCCCTCCATGAACGGCAGCAACCCCTCCTCGCCGCTCCGTTGTGCTCCGGAGGATAGGACCGCTGTGGATGAGCCCCAGCGACCATGCCCCTGCCGTCCCCGCGCCCTACTGCCTCCTAGAGTGTCACGCCGTCACCGTTCATCTTCAACCACGGGAGCGCAGTCCTCCTCCAACTCCGTCCCCTGGTTGCCTCTGTCTGCATCGAGCAGCAGCAGCTCGTTGCTCAGTGCCATGGCACCCGTGACGCCTCTTGCCCGAGCTCCCTGTTACCTGCATCCCTGTGCTGCTATCACCTGCTTCGGATCTTCCCGGCCAAACCTTGCCGCTGCCATGGCCTCTCACTTGTAGCCCCTCACCAAGCATGCTACGTGATGCTGCCCCGCTGCCCCTTTTGTCGTTGCCAAGACCATTGAACACAGGGACACAAGACTGCCTCTATGGATTCCTTTTGACAAGTACCCCACAATGTGTACCACTTCCATCACCAAGGTCGACACCACAAGTACCCCTTCAGTTCTTCAAGCCCGGCAAGTACCTGGACGCCCGATGCCTAGAACGCCTACCGTTGACCCCGTGGACGTCAAGTACCTCTACGAACCGTGTGCGACTATCGTCGCCGAAGGCCGTCGAGTGAACAACAACCGTCGCTGTGGATCCGACAAGACCTCTAAGATTGACTTGATGGACCGACAAGTACTTTGACGACCGTTGTTCGCCAAGTACCCCTTCGGATCGCTAAGTTCGACTACCGATGACATGTACCACTATCATCGCCGAGATCGCGAGAACCTCTACCGACGACCTCGGAGTGTGTACGATGACCGTTGTCGAAGACCCGTACCTCTACCGCTTTCCGAACACGAACGTCTACTTCCCTAAACGCTCCGGGAACGTCTACTTCCACTACTTCCTCACCGCATCGAACTCGAACCGCTCCGATAATGCACGCTACAAAGGTATAACCGCCGAGATGGGCGTCCGAGAACGAATGCTTGTGTTGTATGAGATGCACCCTTTGTCTACACCATGTCCGTTTTGTCACTCATTTCCATGCCACTAACCCGTGGGAACCCGGTTACCGGGAGCACCCCACCGTTCATCGCATGACATGCTCCCATCACTTCCTTTTGCACCGACGTCTCAATGAGGTCTCGGAACCGGAACGTTGTCGTGGCACCGTTTCGTTATCGTCGCCGTGGCACCCCTTTCATTTCCGCCACGATGACAAATGCTTCTTAATATGCTCTTGTCAACATTTTCATAAATACTGCATAAAACTTGCAGATGCCATCCGCATCACGATAACAACATCAAGAATGTTTAAATTGTTGTTTGCTTTAATTTGCTAAATGCATATGGGGTTTTACCGGAATTGTTGTTTGGCGTTTCGGCCTCATTTAAACTTGCCTAAATAGATAATTTCTTTATGCTTATCCTCTTGCCATGTTTAACAACATTTAATATTGTTGAGTACCTAAACGAGAGAGAACTAAATAATTGATGTGGTGTTCTGTCAATATGCAACCCGTTGCATATTGAGCTCCACTTAACTTGTAGTTTTGTTTGTGCACTTTTCCATGCCATGCCATGTATCATTTAAACCGTCCATGCATCATACTTGGTTGTGCATCATGCCATGATTCTGTGTTGGTTGTTTATTATGTTGTGTGCTTCTTTTCGGGTTGCTTCTCGCGTTAGCTTCGGTTTCGTTCCGGAGTTGTGAGGATTCGTTCGACTACGTCCGTTTGTCTTCTTCATGGACTCGTTCTTCTTCCTTGTGGGATCTCAGGCAAGATGACCATACCCTGGAAATCACTTCTATCTTTAATTGCTAATTTTTTGCTCTTTTGCTATGCTGCGATACCTACCACTTGCTATATCATGCCTCCCATATTGCCATGTCAAGCCTCTAACCCACCTTTCCTAGCAAACCATTGATTGGCTATGTTACCGCTTTGCTCAGCCCCTCTTATAGCGTTGCTAGTTGCAGGTGAAGATGGAGTTTGTTCCATGTTGGAACATGGATATTGTTGGGATATCATTACTATTACATCTTGTTTACATTAATGCACCTATATACTTGGTAAAGGGTGGAAGGCTCGGCCTTATGCCTGGTGTTTTGTTCCACTCTTGTCGCCCTAGTTTCCTTCATACGGTGTTCTATTCCTTGATTTTGTGTTCCTTACACGGTTGGGTTACAATGGGAACCCCTTGACAGTTCGCCTTGAATAAAACTCCTCCAGCAAGGCCCAACCTTGGTTTTACCATTTGCCACCTAAGCCTTTTTCCCTTGGGTTCTGCAGACTCAAGGGTCATCTTTATTTTAAACCCCCGGGCCAGTGCTCCTCTGAGTGTTTGTCGAACCTGTCAGCCACCGGTGGCCACCAGGGGCAACTCTGGGTTGGCCTACCGGAAGTTTGGACAATCCGATGTGCCCTGAGAACGAGATATGTGCAGCTCCTATCGGGATTTGTCGGCACATCCGGGTGGCTTTGCTGGTCTTGTTTTACCATTATCGAAATGTCTTGTAACCGGGATTCTGAGTCTGCTCGGGTCTTCCTGGGAGAAGGAATAACCTTCGTTGACCGTGAGAGCTAGTGATGGGCTAAGTTGGGACACCCCTGTAGGGTTTTTAATATCTGGTTGTAGAGAACTTGACACTTAACTTAATTAAAATGCATCAACCGCGTGTGTAGCCGTGATGGCCTCTTCTCGACGGGGTCCGGGAAGTGAACACGGCTCTTGTGTTACGTTTGAACGTAAGTAGTTTTCAGGATCACTTCTTGATCTTTATAGCTTCTCGGTCGTGCTTTGCTTCTCTTCTCGCTCTCATTTGAGTAAGTTAGCCACCATATATGCTAGTGCCTGCTGTAGCTCCACCTCACTACCTTTTCCCTACCCATAAGCTTAAATAGTCTTGATCGCGAGGGTGTGAGATTGCTGAGTCCTCGTGACTCATAGATTACTTCCAAAACCAGTTGCATGTGCCGATGATGTCAGTGCAGGTGACGCAACCCAGCTCAAGGAGGAGCTCATGAAGATCATGTTCGTTGTGTTGTTTCGTTTCCAGTTGATCAGTAGTGGAGCCCAGTTGGGGCGATCGGGGACCTAGCAATAGGGGTGGTCTTTCTTTATTTGGTTCCGTAGTCAGACCTTGATTGTATTCTGGATGATGTAATGCTATATTTATGTATTGTGTGAAGTGGCGATTGTAAGCCAACTCTTTACCCCTTTCTTATTCAGTACATGGGATGTGTAAACATTACCCCTCTTGCGACATGCCTACTATGCGGTTATGCCTCTAAGTCATGCTCCGACACGTGGGAGATATAGCCGCATCGCGGGTGTTACAAGTTGGTAATCAGAGCCTTCCCCGACTTAGGAGCCCCTGCTTGATCGAATCGTTGGCGTTGTTGAGTCTAGAAAAATGTTTTGAGTCTTATAGGATTATATATATCGGAGAGTAGGATTCTTTTTACTCCTCAGTCCCTTCGTCGCTCTGGTGAGGCCTCCTGACGTAGAGTTTTGACTCTTCTCTTCTCAAATTTCACGAAATTTTTTAGGATCACGCAGGTATCTTGGAATCGTTCCGATGGTTTTGTGACAAGAACATTGTTCTTGTTCGTCCTGACATTTAGGGGTTGTGGCAGTGTCCCGGGGAGTTGAGCTACGAGGTGTTGTCGTCACAATTTTATCGTTGCAATTCTGGAATACCTGAGTTCGCCGACATCGAAAATCTCTTTTATGCAGTTGTTGGTGAGATAACCTCGACGCCACCCAGTACTGGGGCGGGAGTTCGGGAGTATTGCCATAACTCATATAACGGATTCTTTTTGAAGGTTGAGGTAAATGATTTTCGAAGGTTTCTTGGTTATGTGTTAAAGGATGGATACAGCTGGATGTAGGATTTTCTAGTTTTGGGTGAGATATTATGCTTCCCCTGTATCCCCAACACCTGATTGCATAACCGGAAAGTTTCGGGAGTTTATAAGTGGGAATTCAAGTAGCTCCTAGAATATCTTTCCAACAGACACATGATACGATATGGGATCTATCATATGTTTGTTTCCGGCTTATTTTGCAAGCCAATCCTTTGTTTTGTTTTGATTGTGGTATTCGAGTTGCTTCAATGTCAAGTGTTGATTCCATACCTTTCCTAAGCGGTGTTCTCATATATCTATGTGAATGCTAATCCTTCTTGATCATCGAGATTGTCATCTAAATTTCTTCTCTACCGGCGTCTTTCTCTTCAAGTGGATCCGATCATTTCAACATTTGCAAGATCCAATCTTAGTTCTTCTCAACGGTGTTCATTTCATTCGTCCCAAGTTGCCTTTGTTTTCCCGCCCTCCCACCCTTTTTCTTCAAGGAGTCAGATTTCTTAATCAAGTATCCATTTTATTCATGTGAAGTCTCTCCATTCTTTTCCGTTAATATTCTTATCCGGTGATTCTCAGGAAGATACTAACGGAGCTTTAAGTTCATCATTCATCATTCTTTTTTCTCCGGTGGTTTCAAGTAAAGCTTGTGTTGATCATATCCTTTTCCTCGTTTCAAATGCTTTCTCATGCCGGTGCACCTCTTAATCATCCACTCCTCGCTATTCATTTGTCTGGAATGCTGAAGAGATCTCAGAAGGCTCGTCTTTTCATTCAAGATCAGTTCAACCTATTTCGAGGTTGTTATCTCATTCAAGCCATTTAACTCAACCGGTGCAATCTCTCTTTTCAAGTAATCATTCAACGGTGTTTCTTTTGAGTGGGCCCTAACCCAAAGGTGTTTTCCCATGATCTTACCCGACTCTTCTAATCTTCCCGGAGTTACTCTCAATTCTTATCCAAGTTTGACGTAAGAATTAATTATCATTAGTCATATGTCTCTCTCCAAGATCTTTCAAATTCTTTTCATCTTTGGCAACCTTTCCTATTTTAATCATTCCGGAGTGTCTCAACAAATCTTGATGTTGTTTCTCATCGTCATTCTCGGAGTTGAAGACTGAAGAAGAGTTTTCCTCTAAATCTTATCCGTTCTCTCAAAGATTCATGATTCTAGCTTGTTGCCATCCTCTCATAATTGTTTTCGATTGTGAGAATTCTTTTCACCCATCTGGAGCAGTTCAGGAGTCTTTTCAGTTTGATTCTCTGAAGCCCATCATTTCAGAAGACCTATTCATTCTCAGCTTTCAGCTATCATTCTCCAAATCTTACCGGTGCATCATTCAAATATTCTATAATCAGCTCGTGATCTCTTCGTTCACTTGTATCTAAATTCTCACAAGTATCTTCGTTCGTTTTCTAATTCATCCCGGTGTTTTCTTTATCTTTTCTTCAATCGTTTTTCAATTCGTACAGTGCTTCGTTCAAGGTTTCTCTTCCTTCGTTATCGTATGAATTCATTCGTTCTTTCCAAATCCTACTGGTGGTTCATTGAAGACCTTCCCAAGTTTGCGCAATATCTCTCTTAATCCTTTCTACGAGAATAAGTAGTATGCCAAATCCGTTGCTTGTCATCAATTTAAATTGGCGAAGGATAGGCATAATGTAATTCTTATTCTTGTTTCATCCAAATGATTCAATTCCTTATTCCGGAGGTTCATCAAAATTCTTGATTTCAGTTTTTCATCTTTTCTTTTCCCGGAGTTCCAAGCTCTCTCAATTTTTCTCGTCATGAAGATCCATCTAATCATGGAAAGGCTTCACCTTGTGTTTCAACCTCTCTTTCCTTCCGTTTGATCATCCTTTTGTTACCGGAGTTCTTCATGAGGTTCTACATGATGGTTCACCAAGGATTTAATCCCTTCTCGAAGTGTTCTTTGAGATTCTTTCTAGAGGAGTTCAATTATTCTTCATCGTGCATTCCGGAAGTGCAATTCTTTCTACCTTATCTTTTGAAGTGGTGTTATGCCATTCTTGACAATTTGAGCTCGTGTTTCATGATTCACATGTTGCCAACAATGAGATATTTTAAATCCACCAATCTCTTCGTTGGAGTTATCTGTGTCATGTTTCACCTAAAGCTTTCCCTACGGATTGTTGCTATTTATGGTGCTCATAGATGACCCAAGTTCTTCATTTACCCTCCTGGTAAAATAAGTTTCTCGTCTCCTTGTTGATATCAATCCAATCTATTGTTTTCGTTAGTGGCAGAATTTCACCTCATTGTTCTCCATAAGCCCACTACAACCATGTTATTTTCGTTGTTGGTTTTCCAACAACTCCGTTCGACCCTTCTCCTAAAGAGGCTTTTTGAAGCTCATTTGAGGTAGAAGATGTTGTTTTCTCCTTCGTTCTTTTGATTCCATTCTTACATTTGTTCCGGAGGCATTGTGAGGTTGCTCTTTTCGACACATCATCTTGTTTTTCCAAGTTCAGATTCTATGCCTTCCATTTCCAACCAGAGTGTTGTCATAATTGGTCCTTATCGTTCTTTGTACATCTTGTTTCAACCGGAGTGCTTGCATGTACTTCTTGTCCATTGCAACCCTTTTCTTATGTCATTCAACCTACAAGGTTCTCGTAATGTTCCTTGTTACTCTTTCTAATAGAGTGTTTTCTATGTCGATCATCTCCGTTATATTCTTTTCTCAAAATGGTTTAACCTCTCAAGGTTCTTTGGTTTCACTCGTTTGTTAAAGAAGCAACTTACTTTTACCTCTTTTCTTCCTCTTCCGTTTCCCTCCGGTGCCATCCTAGATCTCGGGACGAGATCCTCTCGTAGTGGTGGAGTCTTGTGACGCCCCGAGACCGATATGCCAGGTGTCTTCCAGTTATTCGCTGACGTTGCCATGTCTTTTGCTTGCGTGTTGCATTTCATCATGTCACCTCTTGCATCGCATCATGTCATCATGCCATCATATCATTAACCTTAGAACTTTTTAAATAAATTGTATGGATCTTCGATCCATTTAAATCG
The DNA here is from genome assembly GCF_018294505.1 of Triticum aestivum. Lineage (NCBI taxonomy): Eukaryota > Viridiplantae > Streptophyta > Magnoliopsida > Poales > Poaceae > Triticum > Triticum aestivum. Next base: position 417,496,515 of record NC_057812.1, on the reverse strand, counting down.
AGGGAATTCACATGGTGATTCTCTTTATAACATATCCTCCCGATATTAGGGAGCTATTATAAATATTCCATTAACTTGGAATCACCCATAACACAAATTGCACTACTCTTCAACTCTTCTTTTATCCGACTCAACTTCATATGTTTCCTTTTCATCTCTCTCAAGCCACACCCATGCATCATCACATCTCACTTCCTTCTTTTTTCATGTCTTCGCAAGTGACTTTATTCCGCCTCCATTAATGTTCATCTTTTCCCTATAAATCTTGCCTCTTTCCTACACCCTCTCTCTCAGATTTCATCCCATTCGAAGTTGTTTTGGTCAGGTTCAAAAATGATTGAAGTTTGAGAATAATTCAAACTCTAATTATTTTTCTACCTTCTAAAATGCCAGAGCAATTTATTCAAACCCTACATAAATCCAGTGTTCGAGGTATATATTTATATATCTCATATCCCTAACCAAAAACCCCTGGACTTTCCCCCTTTGTTGATTGTTTATTTATATAAACAATAAATTAAATAAATGAAAGAATTTGGAGGGAGTGGAGAGCCTAGTAGCCTCCCTCTCCTCTGGGCCGGCCAGCCAGTCCGCCATGCTCCCCTCAGCCCACCAGAGGCCCAACCGGCACCCCCCATCCTAACCCTAGCCCGTCTCCCACGCTCCCTCTCGTCCTCCCGATATCCCCACCACCCACGCACGCACGTAGCCTAGAACCGCTCGTTCTCCTCTCCCTCCTCTCGCTATTTTCCTCACGCCCGATCCCCTCATCCCCTTCCTACCGCCGCCGCCAGATCACCATGCCCGCCCTTACCTTCGTCCCCGGCCGGCCTCTCTTTCCTCCTGTTCCCACACATGTGCCTCCCTCTCCTGCGAGGTCGCCCGCAGCAGCGCCCTCCTCGCGCCGCCCTTACAGCTACGGCCGCCGCGCCAAGTCCCTCCATGAACGGCAGCAACCCCTCCTCGCCGCTCCATTATGCTGCGGAGGATAGGACCGCCGTGGATGAGCCCCGGCGACCATGCCCCTGCCGTCCCCGCGCCCTGCTGCCTGCTGGAGTGTCGCGCCGTCGCCGTTCATCTTCAACCACGGGAGCGCAGTCCTCCTCCAACTCCGTCCCCTGGTTGCCTCTGTCTGCATCAAGCAGCAGCAGCTCGTCGCTCAGCGCCATGGCACCACGATGCCTCTTGCCAGAGCTCCCTGTTACTTGTATCGCCGTGCTGCTATCACCTGCTTCGGATCTTCCCGGCCAAACCTTGCCGCTGCCATGGCCTCTCACTTGTAGCCCCTCACCAAGCATGCTACGTGATGCTGCCCCGCTGCCCCTTCTGTCGTTGCAAAGACCATTGAACACAGGGACACAAGACCGCGTCTATGGATTGCTTTCAACAAGTACCCCACAATGTGTACCACTTCCGTCACCAAGGTCGACACCACAAGTACCCCTTCAGTTCTTCAAGCCCGGCAAGTACCTGGACGCCCGATGCGTAGAACGCCTACCGTCGACCCCGTGGACATCAAGTACCTCTACGAACCGTGTACGACTACCGTCGCCGAAGGCCGTCGAGTGAACAACAACCGTCGCTCTGGATCCGACAAGACGTCTGAGATCGACTTCATGGACCGACAAGTACTTTGACGACCGTTGTTCACCAAGTACCCCTTCGGATCGCTAAGTTCGACTACCGATGACATGTACCACTATCATTGCCGAGATCGCGAGAACCTCTACCGATGACCTCGGAGTGTGTACGATGACCGTTGTCGAAAACCCGTACCTCTACTGCTTTTCGAACACGAACGTCTACTTCCCTCAATGCCCCGAGAACGTCTACTTCCACTACTTCCTCACCGCATCGAACTCGAACCGCTCCGATAATGCACGCTACAAAGGTATAACCGCCGAGGTGGGCGTCCGAGAATGAATGCTTGTGTTGTATGTGATGCACCCTTTGTCTGCACTATGTCCGTTTTGTCACTCGTTGTGCCACTAACCCGTGGGAGCCGCTTACCGGAAGCACCCCACCGTTCATCGCATGACACGCTCCCGTCACTTTCTTTTGCACCGACATCTCAATGAGTTGTCGGAACCGGAACGTTGCCGTGGCACCGTTTCGTTATCATCGCCATGGCACCGTTTCGTTATCGTCGCCGTGTCACCCCTTTCATTTCCGCCACGATGACAAATGCTTCTTAATATGCTCTTGTCAACATTTTCATAAATACTGCATAAAACCTGCAGATGTCATCCGCATCATGATAACAACATCAAGAATGTTTAAATTGTTGTTTGCTTTAATTTGCTAAATGCATATGGGGTTTACCGGAATTGTTGTTTGGCGTTTCGGCCTCATTTAAACTTGCCTAAATAGATAATTTCTTTATGCTTCTCCTCTTGCCATGTTTAACAACATTTAATATTGTTGAGTACCTAAACGAGAGAGAACTAAATAATTGATGTGGTGTTCCGTCAATATGCAACCCATTGCATATTGAGCTCCACTTAACTTGTAGTTTTGTTTGTGCACTTTGCCATGCCATGCCATGTATCGTTGAAACCGGACATGCATCATACTTGGTTGTGCATCATGCCATGATTATGTGTTGGTTGTTTATTATGTTGTTTTCTTCTTTCCGGGTTGCTTCTCGCGTTAGCTTCGGTTTCGTTCCGGAGTTGTGAGGATTTGTTCGACTATGTCCGTTTGTCTTCTTCATGGACTCGTTCTTCTTCCTTGTGGGATCTCAGGCAAGATGACCATACCCTCGAAATCACTTCTATGTTTGCTTGCTAGTTGTTCGCTCTTTTGCTATGTTGCGATACCTACCACTTGCTATATCATGCCTCCCATATTGCCATGTCAAGCCACTAACCCACCTTTCCTAGCAAACCGTTGATTGGCTATGTTACCGCTTTGCTCAGCCCCTCTTATAGCGTTGCTAGTTGCAGGTGAAGATGGAGTTTGTTCCATGTTGGAACATGGATATTGTTGGGATATCATTACTATTACATCTTGTTTACATTAATGCACCTATATACTTGGTAAAGGGTGGAAGGCTCGACCTTATGCCTGGTGTTTTGTTCCACTCTTGCCGCCCTAGTGTCCGTTATACTGGTGTTATGTTCCTTGATTTTGCGTTCCTTATGCGGTTGGGTTATAATGGTAACCCCTTGACAGTTCGCCTTGAATAAAATTCCTCCAGCAAGGCCCAACCTTGGTTTTACCATTTGCCACCTAAGCCTTTTTCCATTGGGTTCTGCAGACTCAAGGGTCATCTTTATTTTAAACCCCCGGGCCAGTGCTCCTCTGAGTGTTGGTCCAACCTATCAGCCGCCGGTGGCCACCAGGGGAAACTCTGGGTTGGACTACCGGAAGTTTGGACAATCCGGTGTGCCCTGAGAACAAGATATGTGCAGCTCCTATCGGGATTTGTCGGCACATCCGGGTGGCTTTGCTGGTCTTGTTTTACCATTGTCGAAATGTCTTGTAACCGGGATTCCGAGTCTGATCGGGTCTTCCTGGGAGAAGGAATATCCTTCGTTGACCGTGAGAGCTTGTGATGGGCTAAGTTGGGACACCCATGTAGGGTTTTGAACTTTCGTAAGTCGTGTCTGCGGTTATGGGCAGATGGGAATTTGTTAATATCCGGTTGTAGAGAACTTGACACTTAACTTAATTAAAATGCATCAACCGCGTGTGTAGCCGTGATGGTCTCTTCTCGGCGGGGTCCAGGAAGTGAACACGACTCTTGTGTTATGTTTGAACGTAAGTAGTTTTCAGGATCACTTCTTGATCTTTATAGCTTCTCGACCGTTCTTTGCTTCTCTTCTCGCTCTCATTTGCGTAAGTTAGCCACCATATATGCTAGTGCTTGCTGCAGCTCCACCTCACTACCTTTTCCCTACCCATAAGCTTAAATAGTCTTGATCGCGAGGGTGTGAGATTGCTGAGTCCCCGTGACTCACAGATTACTTCCAAAACCAGTTGCAGGTGCCGATGATGTTAGTGCGGTTGACGCAACCCAGCTCAAGAAGGAGCTCGATGAAGATCGTGTTCGTTGTGTTGTTTCGTTTCCAGTTGATCAGTAGTGGAGCCCAGTTGGGGCGATCGGGGACCTAGCAATAGGGGTGGTCTTTCTTTATTTGGTTCCATAGTCAGACCTTGATTATATTCTAGATGATGTAATGCTATATTTATGTATTGTGTGAAGTGGCGATTGTGAGCCAACTCTCTATCCCTTTCTTATTCAGTACATGGGATGTGTAAAGATTACCCCTCTTGCGACATGCCTACTATGAGGTTATGCCTCTAAGTCGTGCTCCGACACGTGGGAGATATAGCCGCATCGTGGGTGTTACATGAGTTGAGGCATGTAATGGAAATGCAGGAGATTGTAATAATTGAGAATCAATAAATTTAGCATCGTGGGTACTGATTTGGATTTTATGAATTGGTACTCTGTGAAGAAAGATTTTAACCATTTTCGAGGATATGAGAAATATGGTCTATGGATGAATTTGTGCATTTCACGGGTGGTAGTACCTTGTGAGGACACTTGACCCCTGGAAAAGATAATGATGCTCCACAGAGTGGACTTCGGACAAAGTAAGTACGAGTTTTATCTCGATATATGGGATACCCCAAGAGTATGAAGGGATAAAGTACTATTGGAATATAAAGGAGGTATAATGTTGGTAATATGGAGCAATTGTAACTCCATGATGAGTCGGAGTAATCACGTCTTAGTTTGGTACCAATAGAAGGAAGGGAGATAGTATAATTGGATGGAATTAAGAATGCTAGGAAGTTGGATGTTGGAGTAACGAACAGTTGCTCCGATGATGAGTTCAGGGTTTACAAGTGATGACATTGGCCATAACCCACAGACCCCAGGACCTGCCAAGAAGCAAGCACACTCTTGCTGAAGGAAAACCCCTGGAATAAGTTATGACTTTATCAACAGACGATCTTATAGGAGGAACGCAAAACCTGAGAGTTGTGAAGGAACGATAGATGTTTGTCTGGCTTGCAGAATAAATGGATTTATCCGAACTTGGTTCATCCATAAGAGAAATTCTGCAATGCTTTTGAGGATGACCGAGTGTTAGAATGCGAGATTCACTAAACCATGTATAAGGTAATGATTTGGGTGCGGGGTGGATTGATCACCATACTGACTTACTCTTATTATTCGCCTTGCTATACGGGATGGTAAATCTGAGTGACTTACCCATAGTAGAGCGACGACGATCAAAACCTTATTTAAACCTTAGAATGGTATAACAATTTTTCCTTGTACAAGGCAGTTGTTGCCAATCGTAGGTCATACGGTGAGAACGAAGCCCAAACCCATTCCCTGCAGGAGAAACAATAAATTGATGACCACCATGAGATATTGATAGTTGTTTAGTATTGGCGCCAGGCATGTCAGCTAAGAAGAACCTGTCTCGGAAGAACCTTCCCAAGATCAAAAGACACAAGGATTGAGGAAAAGGTTATGCCACAACCATAAGAGCCCAGAGAAGGAATTATCCCGAAGATCTAAGAAGATCAACACTACCAACAAAAAATATGGAGTATATGAGTTTTGAAGGAACCGTAACAATGCTTCTAAGGGTGGTAGCACCCCAGACCCCCTGTGACGATCGATGGATTTTGAGAAGACCCCCGAACCTAACTTATTTCTTGCTAGCCTCTCCGTATCTCGAGGACGAGATTCATTTTAAGGGTGGTAGGTTTGTAACATCCCAAAATTCTAAATTTTGGAATGTTATATTAAATAAATAGTTTTGATTGATTGTTTGATTGTGGTGTGGTTGCTTGTGTGAAATTGAGTGAAATTTGCAACTTTTTGAAAGTTGAATGAGAGGGAATAAAAGGACTTCCCCAAACTTTCACCTTGCATTAATGATCTCCATGAATTCAAAATCATTTCATGACAAAACCCTGGAGTGAAGATGATATGACTTCTTCCGTTTAAATAAATGAAAAGGGTTTGTGAAAAGATTTGAATTTCATTTGGAAATATTTCAAATTTAGAAACTTTAAGCAACTCAATGATTTTCATGAGAGAAGATAAAAATGACTTCTTCAAAACATATGAAATATGAGTTGGAAGTTTAAAAGAATCAAATTTAAAGTCCCTTTGAAATTATTTACAAATTTGGAGTTATTTGGTTTTTATTCAAATTATTTTTTTCCAAAAAATATATATGGAAAATAGGGTAAAATGATTCCCTACATTAGAAAATTGGAGAGAAATAAATTTGAAATCATTTTGGTATTTTTGAAATGATTTTTATTGGGTTTTATTGCAACAGTAACACTCTTTGCTTTCTTTAAATTTTTGTGGATTTAATTTGACACTAGAAAAATGTCATCTTGTAGAAAAACTTTTTCTAAAAATTTTGATATATTATATGCCTATAGTATATTTTTATTTTATTACGTTTTATTCTTTTCTTGTCTCCAAAATTATTTTAAAAAAAATTTCCTTTCGTCCACTGGGCAGGCCCAGCTCCAGCTAGCAGGTCGAAGCCCAGCGCCCCGCGCGCCGTCTTCGCCTCCGTCCCTGAGGGTACTCCGCTCGGAGTCCGTCGGCGCGCCGCCGTCAGCGCCCCGGACGCCGCCTCGCCTGCCCCTTCGCACAAGCTCACCCTGGCCCCTCCTCCTATTTAAGCCCCGCCCCGCCCTCTCTCTCTCCTCCCCATCGCTGCATCTCGCCATTGCCGTGCCCGCCGCATCTCGCAACCGCCGCCGACGACGAGCTCCGCCGCACTCCGCCACCACCTTGGCCACTGTCGCGTTGCCGCCGCGCCTTGCCGCCCCACTCCGCCCGATCCGCCGCCTCGCCCGCAGCCGCCGGAGCCGCCGCTGCCGCCGACTGTCGTCGCCTGTTTTCGGCGAAAACCGCCCCGAACCGGTAATATAACCGCCCCGGTCCAGCTTATTTTTAGGTTTTCTTCGGTTTTTCTTTTAAAGCCGATTTATTATTTAGTTAGGTTATTTAACGAACATTCGTCGTTCATACTTCTGTAGCGAACGATTTTCGTCGGTTTTGTTTCTGTAGTGAACGTTCGCCGATTAGTTCCTGTTTTGTAGCCAGGGACCTAGATGTAATTATTTTTCTTACAGTTTAGCCCCTAGATTTCAAATGATCACAACTTTTACACCGTTTATCCAAATCCAACGAAACCAACGCCCACATGTTCGTTATGATCCCCTCTATCCAGTAAAACAACTTAAACATATTTTTGAAAGTTTAAAATTAGATTTCAAATAGATTTGAATTCAAACTTCTTTTGTTCATAACTTGAGTTTTATAACTCCGATTTAATTTCTTTTTGCAATTTGAAGCTCTTGACCTGAACTTTCTGATAAGACCAAATCCACCCAATTTTGGTACTGTTAGAAATTGTTTTCTACTGCAAGAGTTATTTTCATGTTTTCAAAGTTTTCCGAGATCTTTTCTTTGATTCTTCTCCATGATTGCTTATGTGTGGTTACTATTGCGTGCTTACGATAGATTGACCGGAGTGTGACGAGTAGAACTATCAGGAGTTATGAGTGCTAATCATCTTCATCAATAGTACAAGTCAAGTTCACACTTTGATCATACTTTTTATACCCAGTTTTTAGGCATTAGTTTTAACCTCAAACAGTGCATGAGTAGGATTGATAACATGTGGGTATTGGGAAGTAGTTGATGAGGTAGGAACCTATTGTCTTGCATCCAAACCCATGGTTTTGTTGCGTTATGCTTGCACTAATTTGCTACGCTCGTAGACGTGGATTGGTATGTGAGATTTCATGGAATATGTGAGAGTTATATTAACTAAGGGAAACTTAAGGTGGCTACTTTAATACACATCTGGGTGGATTGGTTGGGGCACCCTAGGGATACCAGTAGATTACTCGTACACCTGGGGAATCCAGTGTTGTCCTAGGAGATCCCGGGGGACCCGTGTGATCATCCTATGGTTCGCCATCCAGGCTCAAAGGGATCATAAGATTGTTCATGCTAGAAACTTCTGTATGCAGCCACAAGCCATTATGGGCTCTGGCATAGTTGAGTAAGTTGTGGGAAACCTTTCAATGATGGGCTAGCAGATATAGGGGATTGTAGGTGTACCGGCCTCTATCGGTTAAGGGGACCTCTTCAGAAAGACTGTGTCTCGGTCATCCGTTTCTCAAACACCATGCAGTGCGAGAAATACAACAGAGGAGATCGAGTCTTGTGGGGAAAAGTGTGCAAACCTCTGCAGAGTGTACAAACTAATCATGATTAGCCGTGTCCCTGGTTATGGACATCTTGAGTATCTGGTATTTGGATTATTGATTTGATCTCATCACTTTACCTAATGGATTTTGTTGGGTTATTAATGATTTTGGGATTGAGTTGGGTTACCTTCTCAATATTTCAACAGACTTTGTAGTTAAATAAAATCCATTCCTTTGTTGTAGGAAAAAGTTAGCTTTATCCAAAATTGAACATAGACCCTCCACCAGCCAAATATGCAAATAGAGATAGCCATTCTCATTTTTATCCTATGGTGTGAATCTGCCAGTACATTCAATGTACTGACCTACATGGCTGCAACGTCTCATGTTGTAGGAATCTTACGACGAGTAAGTTAGGGTTACGATTTCTACACTCAACTTTGCCATTGGTGTTGATGGGAATCCACAACCTTGTTGTTACTTCCGCTATATGGATTGAGTAATAGTATTTACGTTACTTTATACATGTGATTTACCTCTGTTATAAATCCTCGAGTACTGTGTGTGTCAGCATATCGATCCAGGGATGACACTTAAGCACAAAGACTTGATCCATTTGGGTCGGGTCGCTACACTGCACCTTGTTTACTTTTGTTACTTGTTACCCGTTATGAATTACCTTATCACAAAACTATATGTTACCGATAATTTCAATGTTTGTAGAGATTACCTTACTAAAAACCACTTGTCATTTCCTTCTGCTCCTCGTTGGGTTCGACACTCTTACTTATTGAAAGGACTAGATATATCCCCTATACTTGTGGGTCATCACTATATTCTCTGATTTTTGTGAAAAGATTGTTGAGGTTTTCATGGATGATTTTTCCGTTTATGGAACTTCTTTTGATGATTGCTTAAGCAACCTTGATTGAGTTCTGCAGAGATGTGAGAAAACTATTCTTGTCTTGAATTGGGAGAAGTGCCACTTTATGGTTAATGAAGGTATTGTCTTGGGAAATAAAATTTCTGAACGAGGTATTGAGGTGGATAAAGCTAAAGTTGATGTAATTGAGTAAATGCCATGTCCTAAGAATATTAAATGTATTCGTAGTTTTCTTGGTCATGTTGGTTTTTATAGGAGGTTTATTGAAGACTTCTCTAAAATTTCTAGGCCTCTTACAAATCTTTTACAAAAGGATGTTCCATTTGTTTTGTACAATGATTGTGTAGAAGCCTTTGAAACACTTACGAATGCCTTAACTTCTGCACCTATTGTTCAACCACCTGATTGGAACTTGCCTTTTGAAATTATGTGTGATGCTAGTGATTATGCTGTTGGTGCTATTCTAGGACAAATACTTCAGAGGAAATTAAATGTTATCCATTATGCTGGTAAAATGCTAGACAGTGCCCAAAAAAATTATGCTACTACTGAAAAAGAATTTTTAGCAATTGTGTTTGCTTGTGATAAATTCAGATCTTATATTGTTGATTCCAAAGTAATTGTTCACACTAATCAAGCTGCTATAAAATATCTTATGGAAAAGAAAGATGCTAAACCTAGACTCATTAGGTGGGTTCTTTTGCTACAAGAATTTGATTTACATATTACTGATAGGAAAGGAGCTGAGAATCCCGTAGCTGATAACTTTTCTAGGTTAGAAAATATTCTTGATGACCCACTACCTATTGATGATAGTTTTCCTGATGAACAACTACCTGCAATAAATGTTTCTCATAAAACTCCTTGGTATGCTGACTATGCTAATTATATTGTTGCTAAATACATACCACCTAGTTTCACATATCAACAAAAGAAAAAAAATCTAAGAGATTACTTTTGGGATGACCCACATCTTTATAAAGGAGTAGATGGTATTATTAGATGTTGTGTACCTAAGCACGAACAGGGACAAATCCTACGGAAATGTCATTCCAAAGCTTATGGAGGACATCATGCAGGAGATAGAACTGCTCACAAGGTATTGCAATCTAGTTTTTATTGGCCTACTCTCTTCAATGATGCCCGTAAGTTTGTTTTATCTTGTAATGATTGTCAAATAATTGGTAATATCGGTAAGCGTCAGGAAATGCCTATGAATTATTCACTTGCTGTTGAACCATTTCATGTTTCAGGGTTTGATTATATGGGACCTTTTCCTTCCTCTAATGGGTATACACATATTTGGTTGTTGTTGATTATGTTACTAAGTGGGTAGAAGCTATTCCAACTAGTAGTGTTGATCATAACACTTCCATTAAAATGCTTAAAGAAGTTATTTTCCCTAGGTTTGGATGTTGGGGAACGTAGCATGCAATTTCAAAACATTTCCTACGATCAGGCAAGATCTATCTAGGAGATGCATAGCAACGAGAGGGGGAGAGTGTGTCCACGTACCCTCATAGACCAAAAGCGGAAGCTTTAAGTTAACGCGGTTGATGTAGTCAAACGTCTTCGCGATCCAACCGATCAAGTACCGAACGTACAACACCTCCGAGTTCAGCACTCGTTCAGCTCGATGACGTCCCTCGAACTCTTCATCCATCAAAGTGTCGAGGGAGAGTTTCGTCAGCACGACGGCGTGGTGACGGTGATGGTGATGTGATCCGTGCAAGGCTTCGCCTAAGCACTACGACGCTTTGACCGGAGGAGTAAACTTTGGAGGGGGGCACTGCACATGGCTAAGAGAACAACTATTGTGCTATGTGGTGCCCTGCCCCCGTATATAAAGGAGGAAGGGAGGAGGACGCCGGCCTAGAGGGGGCGCGCCATGGGGAAAACCGAATAGGACTCCAAGTCCTATTCGGCCCCTTCCTTTCTTACGGAGGGGGAATGGCGAAGGTAGAGAGAAGAGGAGAGGGAAAGGGGGCGCACCCCCTCCCCTAGTCCAATTCGGACTCCCCATGGGAGGAGGGTGCAGCCACCCCTCGTGGGCTGCCTCCCCTCTCCTCTATGGCCCATGTAGGCCCATTACTTTCCCCCGGGGGTTCCGGTAACACCTCGGTACTCCGAAAAATACCTGAACCACTCCAAAACCATTCTGGTGTTCGAATACCATTGTCCAATATATTAATCTTTACCTCTCGACCATTTCGAGACTACTCGTCATGTCTGTGATCTCATCCGGGACTCCGGACAATCTTCAGTCACCAAAACACATAACTCATAATACAAATCGTCATCAAACGTTAAGCGTGTGGACCCTACGGGTTCGAGAACTATGTAGACATGACTGAGACACATCTTCAGTCAATAAACAACAGCGGAACCTGGATGCTCATATTGGTTCCTACATACTCTACGAAGATCTTTATCGGTCAAACCGCAATGACAACATCTGTAATCCCCTTTGTCATCGGTATGTTACTTGCGCGAGATTCGATCGTCAATGTCCTCATACCTAGTTCAATATCATTACCGGCAAGTCTCTTTACTCATTCTATAATGCATCATCCCGCAACTAACTCATTAGTCACATTTCTTCCAAGGCTTATAGTGATGTGCATTACCGAGAGGGCCCAGAGATACCTCTCCGATACTCAGAGTGACAAATCCTAATCTCGATCTATGCCAACCCAACAAACACCTTCGGAGACACCTGTAGAGCATCTTTATAATCACCCAGTTACGTTGTGACGTTTTATAGCACACAAGGTGCTCCTCTGGTATTTGGGAGTTGCATAATCTCATAGTCAAAGGAATATGTATAAGTCATGAAGAAAGCAATAGCAATAAAACTTAACGATCATTATGCTAAGCTAACGGATGGGTCTTGTCCATCACATCATTCTCCTAATGATGTGATCCCATTCATCAAATGACAACACATGTCTATGGCTAGGAAACTCAACCATCTTTGATCAACGAGCTAGTCAAGTAGAGGCATACTAGTGACACTATGTTTGTCTATGTATTCACACATGTATTATGTTTCCGGTTAATACAATTCTAGCATGAATAATAAACATTTATCATGATATAAGGAAATATAAATAACAACTTTACTATTGCCTCTGGGGCATATTTCCTTCATTGGAGTCCCTAGATCTTTGATGACTGATGGTCGTTCACACTTTATTCATGGTGGTTTCCGTAAAATGCTTGCTAAATATGATGTTAACCATAGAATTGCATCACCATCCTCAATCTAGTGGTCAAGTTGAGATTAGCAATAGAGAAATAAAGTTAATATTACAAAAGACTATCAATAGGTCCCGGAAGAATTGATCTAAGAAATTGGATGATGCACTTTGGGCCTATAGAACAACTTATAAAAATCCTATCGGTATGTCTCCTTATAAAATGGTTTATGGAAAAGCTTGTCATTTGCCTCTTGAGTTAGAACGTAAAGCATATTGGGTAATTAAAGAACTCAACTATGATTTCAAACTTGCCGGAGAAAAGAGGTTAATTGATATTAGCTCGCTAGATGGATGGAGAACCCAAGCTTATGAAAATGCCAAATTATTTAAAGAAAAGGTTAAAAGATGACATGATAAAAGGATCCAAAAGCAGGAATTCAAAGTGGGTGAATATGATCTTTTGTACAACTCTTATTTTAGATTCTTTGCAAGAAAACTTCTCTCTAAATGGGAAGGACCATATATTATCAAAGAGGTTTATCGTTCTGGAGCTATCAAAATAAATAATGCCGAAGGTACTAACCCGAAGGTGGTCAATGGGCAAAGAATTAAACACTATATCTCAGGTATGCCTATTAATGTTGAAAGTAATATTATTCAAACCATGACACCCAAGGAACACATAAAAGAAACCTTCCAGAACACTATAGAATCATGAAAAAATAGGAGGTACGTGATATGGTAAGTAAACGGAGTTCGAAAAATACACAAAAATATTTTCTATCAATTGTGGAATATTACAAAAATAGGAAAATAAGAAATAACATGAAGGCAACCAAGGACGTCATAAGACACCAGGGCACGCCTGCCTTGCCTGGCGCGCCTAGGTGGGTTTTGCCCACCTCAGGCACCTTCCCGACTCCGTTTTCCCATCGTTTTGCATGTTTCCCAATATAAAAATCTTTATATTCCCCCCGAACGTATTGACCACCATATCACAGAGAAATCTTCTGTTCTTCTTTCTTGTAGTTTTCTGAAAAATCTAGATCGCCATGGCCGCTTCGAGCTCCTCCAAGGACAAGTTCTTCGAGAGGGTAATCAACCCCTACTTGTCAGAGGTGGTGAAGCACCCTCAAACCATCGATATGTGTGAGGGGGTGCTCCGGATTCGGGACGTTCAACGACCCAAAGGGAAGGGAACCGTGGAGGCCAGACTTGAAGCCATGGAGCAAGTGGTCTTCAAGTGCAAGGGCATGGTGGAGTGGGGACTCAACACCAATCACCTCATAATTATGGATTCCACCCATGATCTCAAGGTGCATGGCTGATCCATGAAGGACGTCATCTTCACCCTCAACGAGCAAATCAACTTTCTGCAAAGCCAAATCTATGATCTTGAAAGTGTAACTATCACTAGTACAACGAGCTCCTAAACAAACAGCTTTTAACCCCTTTCTGCGATCACATTTGGAACTGTCGCCAAGTGTGTGTGGGCGATAGGCGGGTCCTTCCCACACGACCCAAAAACCATCGGGGATATGCCCTCCTGGCATACACGTTCGGCAAAATGAGGTCGTGTGCGACGGCGAGCACTCAAATACAGAAATACGTACAGTAAAGCTAAAAAAATACAATTATATGGCGAAATTGTTTCTGGTCGCAAGTACATCCCACACAGTCAGTCCCTGCTATACGTTTTCGTTTGTATGTACATCCCACACAGTCGCACCAAGGAAAACGTTTCCGTTCACAGGTACACCACACACAATTTTTCCCGTTAAATCGTTTGCGTTATTGAATATATCACACACGGTCCGTGAAAGAAACTGTGTGGCAAAGGCTGTCCATCACACAGAGTTTTTATGTGGTAAACATTTGTGCAAGGTGGCATAATGCAAACAGTTTTCAAGAGAAAGTCGTGTGTGATTGTTCATTGATCCAACGCGGGTTATTCCTAGAAGTTGTGTGCGTTGCTTGAGGTCATCGTCCATGGTATTTTTTCAACAACCATTTGCAATAGAAAAACCCAATTAGCAGGCTAATTCACCATTAGCAGGCTAATTAGCCGATTATTCATAATCCATTTATTAATCTAATTGACATTTCATATTAAGCACACAATATATTTCATTTTCATAATTGAAATACATTAGAGTACAACATTATATAGTGTAGGATCGAAAGTATGTCTAGAGGGGGTGATTAGACTACTTGACCAAATAAAAACTTATCCTTTTCCCAATTTTAGTTCTTGGCAGATTTTAGCAACTTTGGATAGGGCAAGCAATCTTAACACAATTCAAGCAAGCATGCAAAGAGTATATGAGCAGCGGAAAGTAAAGCATGCAACTTGCAAGAATGTAAAGGGAAGGGTTTGGAGGATTCAAACGCAATAGGAGACATGGATGTTTTTGTCGTGGTTCCGATAGGTGGTGCTATCGTACATCCACGTTGATGAAGACTTCAACCCACGAAGGGTAAAGGCTGCGCGAGTCCACGGAGGGCTCCACCCACGAAGGGTCCATAAAGAAGCATCCTTGTCTATCCCACCATGGCCGTCGCCCACGAAGGACTTGCCTCACTAGCGGTAGATCTTCATGAAGTAGGCGATCTCCTTGCCCTTACAAACTCCTTGGTTCAACTCCACAATCTTGTCGGAGGCTCCCAAGTGACACCTAGCCAATCTAGGAGACACCACTCTACAAGAAGTAACAAATGGTGTGTTGATGATGAACTCCTTGCTCTTGTGCTTCAAATGATAGTCTCCCCAAAACTCAACTCTCTCACACAAGATATGGATTTGGTGGAAAGTAGATTTGAGTGGAAAGCAACTTGGGGAAGGCTAGAGATCAAGATCCATATGGTAAGAATGGAATATCTTGGCCTCAACACAAGTGTAGGTGGTTATCTCTCAGAAAAAGTAAGTTGGAAGTGTAGGTTTGATCTGATGGCTCTCTCCACAAATGAAGAGGTGGTGGAGGGGTATATATAGCCTCCACACAAAATCTAACCGTTACACAACTTGCCAATCTTGGTGGGACTGAATAGTTAAACTCGATCGTACCGATTCAGCAAAGCTAGTGACCGTTAGGGTTTTTGGTGGGACCGGCATGCAACTCGGTAGGACCAATATGATTAGGGTTAGGGCATAACGTAATCTCGGTGAGACCAATTACACAAACTCGGTGAGACCGATTTTGGTAATAAGATAACCAGAGAGTTGGTCAGGTAAACTCGGTGGGACCGGTCGCTCATTTCGGTGAGATCAAAACGTTACGAAGGGAAAATAGAGAGTTTACATTGCAATCTCGGTGGGAACGATCGCTCATCTCGGTAAGACCAAAATGTTATGAAGGGAAACAGACATATTACAATCCCATCTCGGTGAGACCGAGATCCCTATCGGTGAGACTGATTTGCCTAGGGTTTGTGGAAGTGGCTATGACAACTGAACTAGGTCGGCGTCGGATCTTCATTGTGCAAACAAAGATCTTGTTGTTTTTTGTCGCTAATTTCTTTATCCTAACAATCTTTCTCAGTTTCTTGACTTGACTAATATTCATGGACAACTCATTTCCCCATATGCAAAAAGGGTCGAACAGTGGGTCAAAACCTCTGACAACAGGACTTACATGTGCAAGACCAAATTGTTAGAAACCTAAATATTAGAATGGTTCCTGCAATTGCACAATAATGTGTTATTAGACAATGGACCATGCACGTGCTAACCTCGATTGTAAACCTCAGTGCTTCTCATTGTTTCCCAGCAACACATATAAGGTAGTTAGTCATCAGGTTAAGTAAGGGTTCGCATGCTATCAGTAAAATATGTTGATGAAAAATAAGGACATTGCAAATTCATCAGATTAATTCAAGCCACACGGAAAACCCATTTATCCAAACCAAGCATGATTAAGAACTAGGAAATATAGCACTTGTATATGGTTCTCATGTATTAAGTGCAGCCAAATTCGATTTATTCCTCACATGCACAACAATACAAAATTCTATCCACGACAATTGGGCATCGCATTGCAGAATTGAACCAAGCAGTTAACTACACACCACAACAAATGAATCAAACATTAACTGAGCACCACATTGCACAATATAACATACTCCTAATAGAAGATCATATAGTTAACCAAACAGTTAACTACAACCAATTGTAGCAATTGTATTTGTTTCTCATGTATTTACTACAACCAAATTCAATTTATTCCTCACATGGTATACAATAATATAATGCACCCACAACTATTGAACATCGTATTGCAGAATTGAACCAAACAGTTAACTAAACACCACAACATAAATGAACCAAATGTTAACTGAGCACCACATTGCACAATGTATAACCAAACCAAGTATGCTTGACAACTTGGAAATATAGCAATTGTATTCGTTTCTCATGTATTTTTGAAAGATATATTCGATTTATTTCTCGCATGGAAGACAATACAAAATTGTAGCCTGAAGAATTGAACATCACATTTGCAGAATTGAACCAAACAGTTAACTGAAGATGACAACTAATTAACAAAATAGTTAATAAGTGAGCACCACACTGCACGACAAATAGAACATATACACTAGAGCAACAGATTGCATGGTAAAATTAGATAGCACAATTCACTAGAATTTGTGAAGGAAAGGCAGGAGGAGCACACGCAATGGGTAAACCGAGCATGCTTAACCGACGTAGCTAGCAAATGGCAAGGTGCTCCTTCAAGATCTGAGGGTCGGCATGAATGGCAGCCATCGCGACCTCATCCACGCGTGCGGCCGCGATTTGCTTCTCCGCTGCCAAATGCTCCTTGAGGTCCTGGTTATACTGCGTGCACCATGGCTTAGGTCAGCACTTATTTGGTGGAGGGGTCGGTGATTTGGGTGGAAGGGGTCGCGCTCGCACCGGCGGTCAGGGCATGTGGGATGTGGAAGGAGGAGGAGGATGGGGGTCGGGTGTGGATTACCTGCCTGGATAGGCGAGGCCGAGGAGCGTGAAGGAGGGTTGCCGGCGAGGAGGCGGCGGCGCTGCAAGCAAGGAGTGAAGATTTCAACTTGGAATGGAAGGCGGAAAAAAGGGAAATGCGGATTTTGGTAAGGGGGAGGTGCGGGGAGGTAGATATTTCCGGGGAAGCCGAAAATTTGGAATCGCTTCAGCGAAAAAACTGGCGCGCAAAGTGTCATCAGACACGGTCCCTTATTCAGAACTATGTACAATATGTGATCACAAATGATTCAGATAGCTTAACCCGTGTGTGTTGAGTTTGAACGTTAAAAATTTTGGTTTGAATTTTCATGGTTACAATGGTCATCCACGTCATTGCATAATTTGGGTACACAAAGGGGACTAACTTCTTAATCGAGCAAGTTCAGCAATTAAACTGAGCTAGTTGACCTAAACATTAATCTAACAAATTAAAGACCGACGCTCTTAATTAAACAAAACAAAGAGTACTACTACGACTGGTGCTCGTCGATCTCCGCCGTCGCCTCCATGTCCAGCTCGCGCCCGACGGTCTCATGGGGAAGGGGCTCCATGGCATCAATTGCACCATACTCGGCAAGCATCTCACCATCCGCATCCACCATACCTTTGGAATAGGCCGCCACGAGCTAGGCATGGGCGGCCGTGATCTAGGCTCTGGCGGGCTCCGTCGTGGCAAGGTATGCCGCGCAGGAACGAACGGCTGCTCGAACTCTCTCGGCGGTTGCCAGCTCTTCGGCCATGGGGTGCCGACCATTGTCGGAGAAGCTTCGTTAAATTTTTCCGGTGACCGCCACGAGCTGGGCGTGGACGGCCTCAACATGGTAGTGGGCGGCCTCCAACAGGGCTAAGGCCGCCATTGTGGAACGGACAGCTGTTGTGCCACTCTCGCCAGTTGCTATCCCTGAGGCAGATGCTGCCGCCGCCGCCTGAGAAGCAACAACGACCATTTGGGATGCCTTGGCCGCTAGGACGTAGACTGCGGTCGCCCTCACGAAGCTTGTCAGCACGTGCCTGGCGGCTGCGGCCGCGCTCTCGCTGGAGTGGGCCGCCGAAGTTGCCCTCACGACGTGGGTCCACATCCCCATCTTTCACTGGCGACGAATGAATAGTGGAATGATATTTTGGGAGTGAGCTAGTGTGCTTGACACGCCGGCTGTGGACTGTAGCCGACGCACCTTCTCTCGTAAGCCATAGGCGTACTATACACCGACGGTGCTCCAGATTTTGTCCTGCATCTCACACGGTTGGTGATAATAAACTGTGTGCGATCTACTTGATTTATCGTCTTGATTTGAATTACGTAATGGGGTCACAGCTACAAAGGATGGTGTTTGAATTGTTAGAACTTTTATCTGCAGTGAACATGCAACTACAGGTGTGTCGTCAAAAAAATTGGAAGTATTCATGGTTCGTTTGGATGTTTTTATATGTTAACTTGGTTTTGTAGGCATTTCAGGAGCATGATTCTAATTTCAACTACATACACATGCTCTAGTGCATGTAAACGGGTTGAAAAAACAAATATGTGTCCTTGGTTGCATGTTTAGGTCCCATGCAAGAAATGGAAATGAATGTCACACACCCTGCCACCGTCACTCGGCCGCAAACATTGAGATACCTGGTTTTTAAATTATAGCAAATCCAAAACTCGACCAAAATTCATGAAACTTGGCATTCTATCATGGAGCGGCATCAACATACTGTGGTAAAAAATTTATCCCATTTGGGGCAGGTTTGGATATAAGCTTCTCACAAACCAGAGCTTCTCACAACAAGCATGATGGTTTCGGTAGGGAACGTGCCACCTTTGGGAACGAAATGATATCCATTGCCTCTTATTGCTTTCAAAAATTTTAGAGTGTCAACATAGAACAACAGGAGTGTTGTGTTCAATTTTGGAAATTTTCGGGGTTTGTTTGGACATTTTTATACATTAACTGGGTTTTCCAGGCATTTTATGTGCATAATTCAAGTTTGAACTATATGCACATTCTCTAGTGCATATAAATTGGTTGAAAAATCAAATCTGTGTCCTTAGGTGCATGCTTAGGTCCCATGCAAGAAATGGGAATGAATTTCAAACACCAGGGCACCATTGATTGTTGGCAAAACATTGAGATGCATGGTTTTTAAATTCTAGTAAATCAAAAACTCGTCTGAAATTCATGAAACTTGGAAAGCTATCATGGAGCGGCATCAACATATCGTGGTAAAAATTTTGTCCCATTTGGGGCAGGTTTGGGTATATGATTCTCACAAACCGGAGCTTCTCACAACAAGCATGATGGTTTTTGGTAGGGAGCGTCCCACCTTTGGGGACGAAATGATATCCATTGCCTCTTATTGCTTTCAAAATTTTTTCTCGTGTCAACATAGAACAATAGTAGTGTTGTGTTAATTTTTATGATTTTTCGGGGTTCGTTTAGACATTTTTATGCACTAACTGAGTTTTCAATGCATTTATGTGCATAATTCAAATGTGAACTACATGCACATGCTCCAGTGCATATAAATTGGTTGAAAAATAAAATTTGTGTCCTTGGGTGCATGCTTAGGTCCCATGCAAGAAATGGGAATGAATTTCAAACACCAGGGCACCGTTGATTGCCGGCAAAACATTGAGATGCCTGGTTTTCTAATTCTAGTCAATCCAAAACTCGTCTGAAATTCATGAAACTTGGCATGCTATCATGGAGCGGCATCAACATGCTATGCAAAAAAAATTGTCCCATTTGGGGCAGGTTTGGGTATATGCTTCTCACAAACCGGAGCTTCTCACAACAAGCATGATGGTTTTCGGTAGGGAACGTCCCACCTTTGGGGATGAAACGATATCCATTGCCTCTTATTGCTTTCAAATTTTTTCTTGTGTCAACATAGAACAACAGGAGTGTTGTGTGAATTTTTGTGATTTTTCAGGGTTCGTTTGGACATTTTAATGCATTAACTAAGTTTTCAATGCATTTATGTGCATAATTCAAATTTGAACTACATGCACATGCTCCAGTGCATATAAATTGGTTGAAAAATCAAATCTGTGTCCTTGGGTTCATGCTTAGGTCCCATGCAAGAAATGGTAATGAATTTCAAACACCAGGGCACCGTTGATTGCCGGCAAAACATTGAGATGTCTGGTTTTTAAGTTCTAGTAAATCCAAAACTCGTCTGAAATTCATGAAACTTGGCATGCTATCATGGAATGGGACCAGACATGTTGTGGTATTTTTCGTGTCCATTTTAAGAGAAGGCGCACTCAAATAATGACAGCCAACAAAGGCATTTTAAAAAAATAGCTACCACTTTAATATCTCAAACGTTTGTATAATTCAAACCGTGTGCGTTTTGTTAACCATTCACGTGACGCCATGTGTCTTGATTTTAATGGTTGTAGGAGGTGCCGTACGGATAGCTGCTTGACCTTGACTGAACAGGAGGCGTGCGAGCGCCATCCGGTGCGCAGGCTGACCGAGAGGCATGCAAGTTGTCCTTGAGTGCGGAGGCTCACCGAGAAGCATGTGAGTTGTACGCTGCGCATGCTCACTGGGAAGCGAGCCCTTTGATTTCCATGGCCGCCCGCCTTACTCGCATCCTCTCCATTAATGACGCCCAAGCCGCAGTTTAATTCGCTTTTTAAATAAAAACACTCATCGAAAACGTTTTAGTCAGAACACCCGTATGCAAACCGACAGCTTCCCAAGGAAGCCAAAAGAAAATGTGTCGAGCAGGATTTCTGCAGCTCTTGATCGCAAATGTTTTAGATAGAACACCCGGATGCAAAGTGAGAGCAGCGCATGATTTGTGCATCCCTTCAATGCAAACAGTTGTTTTGGATGACCCATGTGCAACCACGTACAAACAATTTGGTAAAATTTGCATCTGTCATATTGGGTATGTTGCCATTTGTCAAACTGGAAAGATTTACATTTGTTGATCTAGTAACGTTGCCATTTGTCAATTTATAGGATCGAAAGTATGTCTAGAGGGGGAGGGTGATTAGACTACTTGACCAAATAAAACTTATCCTTTTCCCAATTTTAGTTCTTGGCAGATTTTAGCAACTTTGGACAAGTCAAGCAATCTTAACACAATTCAAGCAAGCATGCAAAGAGTATATGAGCAGCGGAAAGTAAAGCATGCAACTTGCAAGAATGTAAAGGGAAGGGTTTGGAGGATTCAAACGCAATAGGAGACACGGATGTTTTTGTCGTGGTTTCGATAGGTGGTGCTATCGTACATCCACGTTGATGGAGACTTCAAACCACGAAGGGTAACGGCTGCGCGAGTTCATGGAGGGCTCCATCCATGAAGGGTCCACAAAGAAGCAACCTTGTCTATCCCACCATGGCCGTCGCCCACAAAGGACTTGCCTCACTAGCGGTAGATCGTCATGAATTAGGCGATCTCCTTGCCCTTACAAACTCCTTGGTTCAACTCCACAATCTTGTCGGAGGCTCCCAAGTGACACCTAGCCAATCTAGGAGACACCACTCTCCAAGAAGTAACAAATGGTGTGTTGATGATGAACTCCTTGCGCTTGTGCTTCAAATGATAGTCTCCCCAACACTCAACTCTCTCTCACAAGATATGGATTTGGTGGAAAGTAGATTTGAGTGGAAAGCAACTTGGGGAAGGCTAGAGATCAAGATTCATATGGTAGGAATGGAATATCTTGGCCTCAACACAAGTGTAGGTGGTTCTCTCTCAGAAAAAGTAAGTTGGAAGTGTAGGTTCGTTCTAATGGCTCTCTCCATGAATGAAGAGGAGGTGGAGGGGTATATATAGCCTCCAAACAAAATCTAACCGTTACACACCACTTGCCAATCTCGGTGGGACCGAATTGATAAACTCGGTCGGACCGATTCAGCAAATCTAGTGACCGTTAGGATTTTCGGTGGGACCGACATGCAACTCGGTAGAACCAATATGGTTAGGGTTCGGGCATAATGTAATCTTGGTGAGACCGATTGCACAAACTCGGTGAGACCGATTTTGGTAATAAGCTAACCAGAGAGTTTATCAGGTAAACTCGATGGGACCGATTCGCTCATTTTGGTGAGACCAAAATGTTACGAAAGAGAAACAGAGAGTTTACATTGCAATCTCGGTGGGACCGATCGCTCATCTCGGTGGGACCGAAACGTTACGGAGGGAAACAGAGAGATTACAATCCCATCTCGGTCAGACCGAGATCCCTATCAGTGAGACCGATTTGCCTAGAGTTTGTGGCAGTGGCTATGACATATGAACTTGGTGGCACCGGATAGAAAGAGTCGGTGGGGGCGAGTTTGACTTTTGTTTTAGGTCATATGTGGATGTGAGAAAGTAGTTGAGGGCTTTGGAGCATATCACTCAGCATTTTGAGCAAGAGCCTCATTAAGCAACAACTCATCCCTCCTTGATAGTACTGGCTTTTCCTATAGACTCAATGTGATCTTGGATCACAAAAATAGAAAATGTAGAGTCTTGAGCTTTGAGCTTGAGCCAATACTTTTGTCCTTAGCATTTTGAGGGGTCCACTTTTCGCATCCATGCCATGCCAATCATTGAGCTTTTTTGAGATATTACTCTTGAAATAACATTAGCTCAATGAGCTATATGTTGTTAGGAATTACCAAAACCACCTAGGGATAGTTGCACTTTCAATCTCCCCCTTTTTGGTAATTGATGACAACATATAGATCAAAGCTTCGACAAATGATAATAAGAGTGAAAAACATTGTCGCTTTGAGAATTATGTGAAAAGCAAGAGCTCCCCCTAAATTTGTGCATAGTTTAAGATTTGCTTTGGACTGCAAATGCATAATGAGTTTGGATCATGGGTTACTCTTCCATGTCACATACATCTTGGTGGAGCGCTCAAAATGATAATAGTTAAATACATGCACTCATCACCAAGTAAAGTGAATGATCATATGGGGATATAAAGGGATAATGTCATCCAACAAGCATTAAGGTAGCATATGATCAAACACATGATCATCCAAGTATCACACAAAAGCATAAAGTATCTCAAACAAGCAAATAACAAAGTTCAACCACCAAAAAACAAGAGAGAACAAAGAGCAACACTCTCTCTCGAAGCCTATGATCTATACATTTTATCCCCCTTTGGCAACAAGTTACCAAAAAGTTCATAAAAATGCATAGTGCTAGATCGACTCTCAGGCTTGGTCTTTAGGTGGTGGTGTATATAAAACTCCAAGGACGAAGGCATCAGTTGATGTAGATGGAGCTGGTGGAGTGGGTGCTGGAGCTAGTGGCACTAAAGCTGTAGAAGGTGCAGATGAAGTTGCTCTGGTGTCTGTAACTGGCACTGCAGTAGATCTCTGTCCTCTGGGCACTCTAGCAAAATCATCAGTGGTAGACTTGCCCTTCTTCTCCTGCACTTCATCCTGAAGTTGCTCAACAACTGATTGTATCTCAGTGACCTTCACGTCTAAATCATAGAAATTCTGCTCCATGATCCTCTCCAAGCTCTCCTAGTTTTGAGTCAGGGTGGCCAATCCCTTCTCAATCCTCAGAGTGGAGGCAATCAAGTAGCCAAGCTGATCTTGCTTGCTCTTCAGAAGATACTGAGATGCCTCATCAATGGCTGGCATCTTTGCAGCCTTTTCAGTCCTTGCCTTCTCCCTCTTTGCTTGTGCTTGCACAGAAGATGGTTCACTCTCATCCATCACCACAGTGTTGTCCTCGAAGTCTGGGTAGATGGGCACATGTTGCTTGTCCAAGAGATATGTGCCAGTGCCCATCTTGGAGTTGATTAGCTCCTGGATCTGTGGGGCATACCCACAACTTCTCTTCTGATCTGCAGCTGTTATCTTTATGGTTTACACAATTAGGCTCGTGACTTTGAACTTTTGAGGCACATCAAATATGTGAAGCATGTTAATTGCATGGCCTCTGATCATCTTGTGATCACCTGACTTTGGCAATAGAGTGTGCCTGAGGATCCAGTTGATTGTTGGCAAACCTGATAGAAGGTAATGTACTGATCCAAATTTGTGTGTCTCAAGAGCAGCATCTGGGATTTCTCTGTACATATGTGCCATGGTGTTGTGATCCTTCTTCTTCTTGGCATAGACATCCAAGTCATCTCCATTCTCCTTAGGAGCATTGATCAATTTTGCCCATTCTTCAATTGTTGACTGGTACCTAGTACCTTCAGACATCCAGACAATCCTTACATCTGGGTAGAAATGAGCTGTGGAGTAGAACTGCATAACAAGCTCATCATTCCACTTTGTGAGCTTCTGAGCCACAAACTCATCAACTCCACATGCCTTGAAGCTATCATATACACCAGGGAAGTGATCCTCATTTTCCTTAATGAATTTCCAATCAACCCATCTCATGTCACACACTATGGGCTTCTTGTCAAGTAAAATAGTCTCATAGAAGTCCTGTTGTTCCTTAGTGTGGAATCTGTAGTCCACAGCAATCCTTCTCCTGGTGGCATATGGATCATACTCTCTCCATAGCCTCAATCCTGAATCCTTCCTGATTTTCATATTCTCTGCAACTGGGTGTGCATCATTGTGATCAGGGATCTTGGGCTTCAACTTCCTCAAAACAACAGAATCATCTTCATCTTCTTCTTCAGCAGGTTGAGGCACTGGGGCGTTGTACTTCTCCTGAGCAGGGATGTTCCTGGTGGTCCTCTTGGGTTTTGTCTTTGGAGCTGGAGCAGTAGTCTTAGGAACAGTTTTGGGCTTACATGGAGCAGCCCCTGCCTTAATTGCATCTCCCATAAGCTTTTGGGCTTTGGGTGCTGGTGCTGTATCCTCTTCCTCTTCCTCTTCTTCAGAATCTCTCATCATTGAAGGTTTACCAATAACTCTGGCGATGGTCTTCTTGACCCTTTCTTTCCTTTTCTTCTCTGCCACAACCTGTTCTTTGGGTGCAGATCCCAAAGTTTCTTGAGTGGATGTTCTGGCCTTTGACATAGGAACTCTCTTGGCAGGAATCTTTGTCTTCATTCCTGGCTTAGTGGCAGTAGCTGTGCCATATTCCTTTTTCAGAACTTTCCTATTTGAGGTGGTCTCTTCCTCAACAGCCACATAGTCCTCATCCTCAGAATCTGAGGTTCTCTTCTTTCTGGCCCTGGTGGCTGCCTTAGGCAAGTTGTTGGGTGTACTCCTGCTTCCCTCATCATAGCTGCTAGAGGGACTAGTGCCCTCACTTATGTGAACTTGCTCCTCAGACTTGTTCTGACTGTCACTCTGATCTTACATGATGCAAACACTGATAGCAGACCCTGTGAATAGATATAGATGAGATAGATTGGATGAGCATCACAAAGTACAGAGGTTTTTGCAAAATAATGAGTTAAAAACTTAGTTTTAGTTTTCCACAGAAAGCATTTCGGATCTACCGATTTGAAAACTCGGTGATATCGAAGCAGCTTTTGGAACCTAAACTAGTGAACTCGGTCAGACCGAGTCACAGTTCGGTGGCACCGAGACTGCTAGGGTTTTCACAAAGAATTGAACTCGGTCACACCGATTTGCAATTCTCGGTCAGACCGAGAATCACATGTGCAATGGCCTTAGCCAAATCGGTGGATCCGATTTCAACAACTCGGTTGGTCCGAGATGATTTCAGCGGAAACCTAACCCTAAATTTTGAATCCACAACTAAACTACGGAGTGATTTCGCTGGATAGAGTGATCTCAATCGTGGCAAGATACATGGCAAAACAATGTGCTAGGAATAGGAGTGAGATTAGCACAAGGATGAAATCCATACCCTAAGTGCGGTGATGGACCTGCTACAGCGGCAACGGCGGAGACGATTTCCATTGACGGCGGTGGAGACCAGCGGCGGGAGGCAGCTGGTGATGAGGAGGACGATCCGGAGACCCAGGGAGGCAGAGCAGGCTGAGCGCGGGCGAAGGGGTTCAGAGAATTTTCCAAATTTTGGCCCGGGGATATATATAGCCTGACCCTGTCGGTGTGACCGAGTGGAACAACTCGGTGGCACCGAGATGCATAACTGCAAGCAGTTACTGCAACTCGGTGTGACCGAAAAGTTCAAATCGGTTGCACCGAGATTGAAAACCTAGATCGACTTAGTGATCTCGGTATGACCGAAATGGATGAATCGGTCAGACCGAAACGCACAAAGAAGTTTTGGAAGTTTAAGTCTATGACGAATCGGGGACTCCGAGTGCTCCTCACACAGAGTGGTTCGAATCTGACTTGATCAAACTTTGTGATGTAGCATGAATAGAGTTTGAGACAAGAAAAGCATAGATAGCTAGAGAAGGTTCTTAGGCATTCTTGTCCATCCACTTGGCAAAAGAAAAAGGAACCAAACAATCAAAACAACAAGTGGATGTCCTCGAATGAGTAAATTATGCAACCAACATGCTCACACAATAAAATGGCAAATGAAATATGTGGCAAAGCATGCACAACCAATTCTAGCATCTATCAAGCAATTGGCGATGACTAGGTCATCTATATATGAGTATATTGACTTAGGAGTCAAATGAGAACATTTGATCATAGGTCATACTCATCGTTTAAGCACAAGTGGGGTTACCACTTTTACATAAAGCATTGTTGTGTTCACACCATTAGAGTTGCTTTAGCTCAATTCTTAGAGTAAAGCTCCCCCTAGATGTGAGATCCCCCCTAAGAGGGATGAACTAACCTTGGGTTTTGTCGATGATGACTTCATGTAGGTGTTGAAGATGTGGATGCTCAATGTTGATGTAGATCATTTAGCACAATCCTTTGGAGTGAGTTGCACTTTCAATACCTACACGGGTTAGTCCCACAAGGAACAAACAAGGATATCCATAGACATAGAGTGATGCACACACAAGATGATGTCTATGAAAGCATTGGTTACCTTGTCCCTTGTCTTACCAACAAGAGGGTTTGTGACTCCTTGAACTAGTGCAAGATGTGGAAGTTGATTGCACTTGTTCTTGCCAAAATGATAAGAGTGAAGTATGTTGGCGGAGTCACCCTCAGGAACTATCTAGTTCTTGTTCTTCGGGATACACATCATCTTGATGGGAATCCTTGGAGTTGTAGTCGTACTTGATGAAGTAGAACTTGATGTAGTCTTGGAAACCCACTTGACCAAGGCCTTGGGTGCTTCTTCAAATGCATCAATTTCCTCTTGAAGCTTATCCTTGCCTTTTTGCTCGTGGTCTTGTGGTGGAAGATCATCTTGAGCTTGTGTCCCTTTGAAGGAAGTAGGATCATACTTCTCTTGTTGAGGAACAAACTTCGTCTTTGGGTATTGATCTTCTTCCCACTCAACTCCATTGGCATTGAACTTTCGTTCAAAACCAACACCTTGGTTCTTCCGGTGCCTTCCTTGCTTGCGTACAATTTCCTCGAATTGCTTACTCCCGGCAAGGCTCTTGTAAACACCTTTCTCTATAATTCCCTTCAATAAGCTATTTTCTTTCTCAAGTGTAACTTGGCTAAGAGAATCATTATTCGAATCAATAGAACTACTAGAAGCAAAAACATTGGATTTAGCATGATTATTGTTACTACTAGAGGAAGAATCTTTCTTGTTCTTGCTACTAGACTTGACTTGAGGCATGTAAGTGGATAAGAGTAAACGCTTGGCAATGTAAGAAGAACTTTTCTTGCGAAGATCATCATTGATTGCCTTTAAGAACTCATGCTCTTGCTCAAGGTTGAGCTTTTCAAAACGTAATTTCTCATGAGTCCTTAAAAGTTCTCGATGATCTCCTAAGATAGTTTCATGAGCTAACTTAAGAGTGTTTAGTTCTTTAGTTAGAAACTCAATCTTCTCCTTATCATTGTCATTCATTTTATCTTGATTAGCATGATTAATTGACGTTTCATCATAGTATTCATCACTAGAGTTGTCAACAAGTAAATCATCATCACCTAACAAGTCATCTTCATCACTATTGAAATCAACATACTCGGGGTGTGATACCTTTGGGCCTTTAGCCATGAAGCATCTTCCAAGTCCTTCATTTGGTGAATCAAATATGTCGTAGGAGTTGGTTGACACAAGTGCTAGACCGGCAACACCTTCATCTTGAGTATATTCGGAGTCGGAGTGATAGCTTCTCTCGGAGTGATTGTCGGAGTCGGAGCCGGATACCCATTCACCAACATGAGCTTGATGTCTTCGTTTTGTGTAGCTCCTTGATGACTTGTCCTTCCTTTCCGAATCCTTGCTTCTCCGGGATGTTCTTCGTTCATAACGATCATCTCTACTCCTTCTCTCTCTTGATGGTGATTCTTCTCTTCTACTTCTTCTTTTTGGAGAATCTTCTCTTCTCTTGTAGGGTGCCGTACACTCATTGGAATAGTGTCCGGGTCTTCCACAATTGTAGCAATTTCGCTCTCGACTAGAAGATCTTTTGTCATTGTAGGACCTTGACTTGGAACTTCTCTCTTTGCTTCTACTCTTGTAGAACTTGTTGAAGTTCTTCACCATTAGGCTCAATTCTTCATTGAAGGTTTGTTTCTCACTTGATGATGTGGGAGCTTCACATGAGGCTTTGTAAGCACCACTTGACTTGTTATGGAGCTCCTCCTTATCCTTGAGTGACATCTCATGAGCAACAATTCTTCCAATGACTTCCGTTGGCTTGAGATCTTTGTAATTGGGCATCATTTGGATCAATGTGCATACGGTATCATATTTTCCGTCCAAAGCTCTTAGGATCTTCTTGATGATGAATTTGTCGGTCATCTCTTCACTTCCTAAGCCGGCGATCTCATTTGTGATAAGAGCAAGCCTAGAGTACATTTCAGCGACACCTTCACCATCCTTCATTTTGAACTTGTCAAGCTGACTTTGAAGCACATCCAACTTGGATTCCTTGACGGAGTCGGTACCTTCGTGCATATCAATCAAAGTATCCCAAATTTCCTTTGCATTCTCAAGACGGCTGATTTTGTTGAATTCTTCGGGGCACAATCCGTTGAAGAGGATATCACAAGCTTGAGCATTGTATTGCAGCATCTTCAACTCTTCCGCGGTAGCTTCACGGTTCGGTTCTCTCCCATCAAAGAATTCACCTTGCAAGCCAATACACACAATAGCCCATACGGCGGGGTTATGTCCAAGAATATGCATTTTCATCTTATGCTTCCAACTAGCAAAATTAGTACCATCAAAGTAAGGACCTCTACGGTGGTAATTTCCCTCGCTAGACGCCATACTCTCCTAGGTTGTGAAACCAAGGCTATGACTACCAAAAGCTATGGAAATCAAAGCAAATGGAGACCAAAGCTCTGATACCACTTGTAGGATCGAAAGTATGTCTAGAGGGGGGTGATTAGACTACTTGACCAAATAAAACTTATCCTTTTCCCAATTTTAGTTCTTGGCAGATTTTAGCAACTTTGGACAAGTCAAGCATTCTTAACACAATTCAAGAAAGCATGCAACTTGCAAGAATGTAAAGGGAAGGGTTTGGAGGATTCAAACGCAATAGGAGACACGGATGTTTTTGTCGTGGTTCCGATAGGTGGTGCTATCGTACATCCACGTTGATGGAGACTTCAACCCACAAAGGGTAACGGCTGCGCGAGTCCACGGAGGGCTCCACCCACGAAGGGTCCACGAAGAAGCAACCTTGTCTATCCCACCATGGCCGTCGCCCACGAAGGACTTGCCTCACTAGCGGTAGATCTTCACGAAGTAGGCAATCTCCTTGCCCTTACTAACTCCTTGGTTCAACTACACAATCTTGTCGGAGGCTCCAAGTGACACCTAGCCAATCTAGGAGACACCACTCTCCAAGAAGTAACAAATGGTGTGTTGATGATGAACTCCTTCTCTTGTGCTTCAAGTTATAGTCTTCCAAACACTCAACCCTCTCTCACAGGATATGGATTTGGTGGAAAGAAGATTTGAGTGGAAAGCAGCTTGGTGAAGGCTAGAGATCAAGATTCATATGGTAGGAATGGAATATCTTGGCCTCAACACAAGTGTAGGTGGTTCTCTCTCAGAAAAAGTAAGTTGGAAGTGTAGGTTCATTCTGATGGCTCTCTCCACGAATGAAGAGGAGGTGGAGGGGTATATATAGCCTCCACACAAAATCTAACCATTACACACCACTTGCCAATCTCGGTGGGACCGAATTGACAAACTCGGTCGGACCGATTCAGCAAAGCTAGTGACCGTAAGGATTTTCGGTGGGACCAACATGCAACTCGGTAGAACCGATATGGTTAGGGTTAGGGCATAACGTAATCTCGGTGAGACCAATTACACAAACTCGGTGAGACCAATTTTGGCAATAAGCTAACCAGAGAGTTGGTCAGGTAAACTCGGTGGGACCGATTCACTCATTTTGGTGAGACTGAAATGTTACAAAAGGGAAATAGAGAGTTTACATTGCAATCTCGGTGGGACCGAAACATTACGAAGGGAAACCGAGAGATTACAATCCCATCTCGATGAGATCGAGATCCCTATCGGTGAGACCGATTTGCCTACGGTTTGTGGCAGTGGCTATGACATCTGAACTCGGTGGCGCCGGATAGAAAGAATCGGTGGGGCCGAGTTTGACTTTTGGTTTAGGTCATATGTGGATGTGAGAAAGTAGTTGAGGGCTTTGGAGCATATCACTGAGCATTTTGAGCAAGAGCCTCATTAAGCAACACATCATCCCTCCTTGATAGTATTAGCTTTTCCTATAGACTCAATGCGATCTTGGATCACAAAAATAGAAAATGTAGAGTCTTGAGCTTTGAGCTTGAGCCAATCCTTTTGTCCTTAGCACTTTGAGGGGTCCACTTTTCTCATCCATGCCATGCCAATCATTGAGCTTTCCTGAGATATTAATCTTGAAATAGCATTAGCTCAATGAGCTATATGTTGTTAGGAATTACTAAAACCACCTAGGGATAGTTGCACTTTCACAATCCTTGTAACACAGCGATTTGTCAAAATAGGCAGCTAGAAATCATTAGCACAATCTAATTTTTGCAACTAAAATTTAGTAATTAAGCATTGATTTCATTCATAGATGAAGCAGTCGTTCTTAATTTATACAAACAGTTCAACTCGATAGCTGAACCGACCAAACTTCTTCCCAATTGTTTCCAGCCACGTATTGAAATAGATCGTTCAGCTATGTAACACCCCAGTGTCATGCTATAGTAATCCCCTGTTAATGGTACCATGTCATCATGTTACTGTTGCTACTCTTCACTTGATCCAAATCACAATTCAAATTCAAATCCAATTAAAAGTCAAAAATTCATATTTGTTAGACATGAAATCTAAAATGTTCATCTGGTGGCAAATAATCCATAACAAATTATGGTGGTGAACCAACTTTTTATGAAGTGGTTTAATTCCCCAAAACAATTAAAGCAGTGGTTAAAGCAATTATTTGAATGTTTATAAATTATAAAAGTTGCAAACTATATCAAAAGCCTCACTATCTTTTTGTGGTAGTGCCAACTTCTACAATGTAGTTATGTAGCCAAGTCCCACATTTTACAGAGTCCTTTTTGGCAGCTCTTTTATTGCAAAACAATTTTTCTGTAAAAAGAAAAGAGCAAAAGAGAGAAAAAGGAGGAAGCCCTTGCCCCTGGGCTTTGGCCCAGCAGAACCACCCGACCAGGCCCAGTCCATCTTCTCCCTCGGTTGTCTTCTTCTGTTCATGACCGCGCCCGAACAGGAGCTCGCTCCCGTCAAACCTCCTCGTCGACGCCGTCCCGGAGGGGATAAGGCCCCGACGCCTCGGGCTTCCCTGTCTCGACTTCCCACTTGCCTCCTCGCCTCCCAGATCCACCCCGCTCTCCCTCTTCCTCTCGCCCATGCTTCCCCTCTAGATCTGCAGCGTCTGAGCACGTCCATGGCCGCGCCGGCATCGTAGCCGTGGACACCAGCCACCGCTTGCTGTTCCAAGGAGTCCGGGAGCCCCGGCGGGTTCTTCTTCATCGACAACACCACCGCATCGAAGCCGGGGAGCACTAGTGACGCCGCTCACTTCCGTTCTCTTCGTCAGTGTCCGCCTCATCCCCCATGCCAATCTGCTCATCACCGACTGTCCCCGGCCTCGATGAGCCCACCCCGATCTTCGTTGTGAGCCCCGTCTCCTCCTCAACCTCCCATAAATTCTTCTCGTGCCCCATAGGCTATCTTCCGCCATAGACCTCGTGTCGTCCCACGCGCACCCATGCCACGCCCCTGCTCCTGCTAGCTACTGTTTTACTGCTCTTTGCTGGCTCTCACGCTCGCCCTAGCTACCTCGTCCAACATCGCCAGGACACGTTGCCGCCTCCGAGCTCCTCCGTTGCTATGCAACCGCCGTCCGCCGAGCTCTGCCTACCACTGCGCCTCGCTATACGTGCAAGCGCGCGCCCAGCCATGCCTCGTCCGCGACCCGTCTCTGCAGCACCGCGCCCGCTCGCCTGCTGCTGTTGTCGTAGCTCGTCGTCGCCCTATGCTCCATGCCCGCCTTCCACGCCGGCCACCCGCCGCTTTGCCGCGCCCCGCCATTGCTCTGCCAGTCCGCCGGTAGCCCCGCGATGGTCTGTTGTCGCCGCTGCCTTGGGCGGCCACCTGCTGCTAGTGCTGCTGCTCATTGCCTACCCCACCACGCTGCTCTGCTGCTACCTCTGTCGGCCGCCGCACATGCGCTCCCGCTCATCCACTTCTACTGCTACCTGTGTGGCGGCCGCCGCTGCTGTTGTGCCCACCGGCGCCTAGCCGCGCCCACGCCGCGTCGTTCCCCCACCCGCGGCCCTCCTCCTAGGCGGAGGACACACGCCCCGGGGCCGCCACCGGCCGCGGCCATGGCTTCGCCGGCCCTGCTGGGCGAGCGCCCGACCCCCGAGGCTTCGCCTGTTTACCCGCCCCGCTGGGCTGGCCTGGTGGCACTACCAGCGGGCCCCACGCCCATGTTTTTTTAAAGGCTTAAAATAAAATAATAATTAAATTAAATTAAGTAGTTAATTAATTCATAGGTTAATTAGTTAACTTAAACCTAATTAGTCTAATTATGGTTGGTTAGTTAAAACAGCCTATGACAGGGGGCCCCACCCCCTGTTGACCAGTCAAACGTTGACTGGTCAACTGGGACCCCCTGGACCCACATGTCACCCTCTAGTACACTTCTGTGTACACAGATCTGGGTGCACCTAGCTTTTACTCATTATTTTTGAATTAATAATAATTTCATAATATTGTTAAATCTTTGAAAAATCGTAGAAAATAACTCGTAACTCGGATGAAAAAGTTTTCTACATGAAAGTTGCTCAAAACTACTTGACGAATCCGAATACGCTGTCTGTTTGTCTGCCATGCGTCCCTAGAATAGCCAACATGAAACCTTTCCCCTCCGTTTCATCTGTCCGAAAATGTCTAACACTGGGAAAACCCCTTCGGATGTTTTCCCTCTCCGTCTGCAACGTCTAGCACTGCGTTAGTTCACCCCTAACACCGTGTATTACCATGTTATGCTTTGTGATGCTTTGTTTACTTTATATTTACTGTTTCTTCCCCCTCTTCTCTTCGGTAGACCCCGAGACCAATGCCGCCCTTGTGATCGACTACGTCTCCGACGACCCTTCTTCCTTTACAGCAGAGCTTCCAGGCAAGCAAACCCTCCTTAAGCATTCTGATATCGCCCATTTCTTTCCCTCTCATGCTTGCATTAGAACTGCTACTGCTTTCTGTATGACCCTACTCTGATGCATAGCCTGTTTTTGTTACCTGCTTTCATACCTTACCTGCTTGTCCTAAACTGCTTAGTATAGGTTGGTTAGAGATCCATCAGTTACCCCACCTTGTCCCAGTTGCCTCGCTTTATGTTCGACGACTCGATCAACGTGATCGACATCCAGGCCCCGACACCGCACATCACCCCCCTAGTTGTACGACTCTGTAGAGTTACCGTCGAGTGCCGAGGGTGGAACCTCTTACATCACTCCTGATGATATCTCTATAGTGTAGCTATACGGTCGAGGTCATCGAGGGTGATTTCCTCCTTAACCACTTCTGTTACGGCTCTGTCGTGCAACCCCTCAAGTGTGAACCTCGAGGGTGGATCCTCTTACGTTCACCTTGATGATAACATCGAGTGGAACTCACCGGGGGTGATTCCTCGGGTTTTCCCCTTGGTGTTAGACACACAGTTACTATGGTTACTATGACTTTACACTAAACCATCTTACTAAAGACGGGTCGGCCCTGAGGGGTACCCGCGCGAGCTTAATAGCGAGTGATGTGGAGTCGGGTTGACCTGGAGGGTGCCCGCGAGATAATTACGAGGCGTGGCTGGGAATTCTTAGCCCTTGCCGCAAGCACTCGAGACGGGGCGACGGGGTCACATCTTTCGTGAGTCTCTGCTCGTGACCGCACTACCAACACACTAATGGTTT
This sequence comes from Triticum aestivum, assembly GCF_018294505.1. Taxonomy (NCBI): domain Eukaryota; kingdom Viridiplantae; phylum Streptophyta; class Magnoliopsida; order Poales; family Poaceae; genus Triticum; species Triticum aestivum. The sequence continues at coordinate 417,461,868 of NC_057812.1, read as the reverse complement.
GGATATTTGATCCGAGGGACCTCTGGCCTGATAGCACTAACCATCACGTGGGCATTGTATGGGCGTTCTACGTTGTATGCATCAGCCGAAGCTTAATAGACGTGAGCGACTGAGCGGTGTGCACCGGGTTGGACTGGTAAGCTCCTGCCTTTTTAAGGAGGTAGCTAGGTCTGCTCACCAGCCGCCCATGCAACGTGCAGGAGTTCCCGGGGCGATGGCCGATGACCCCTGGGGGCATAGGTTTGGTCCGGTGTGCTAACCTCTCTATTAAGCCTAGGTCGGGTTGCGGCGTATTGTTTGGCCGAGGCCGGGCATGACCCAGGAAAGTGTGTCTGGCCAGAGTTAATCGAGCGTCGTGGGTAAGTTGGTGCACCCCTACAGGGAAGAAAACATCTATCGATAGCCTGTCCTACGGTAACGGACACTTGTAGTTGTATCCCGATCGATACAACTAGAATTGGATACTTGAGATGAGAAATGGTTATGAGAAATGGATAGTATGGCTCTGGGATTGCTTTCTCGCAGGGAGTCGAGAAAGGATCTCTGGCCGAGGTTGATAACACTACTACCACTTTACATTATGTTGATCTGTACTCTTCTATATGCTGCAAGATGCTTGAAGATGCTTGAAGATGCTAGTCTTCGATAGGCTAGGTTTTCCCCTTCTTTCTGGCATTCTGCAGTTTAGTCCACAGATACGACCCATTTCTTTGATACAGATGCATACTTAGTTTAGTTCTAATGTAAGTCTTGCGAGTACTTTGGATGAGTACTCACGGTTGCTTTGCTACCTCTTTTTCTCCCATACCCAATTGTTGCGACCAGATGACAGATCCCGGGAGCCAGAAGACGCCACTGATGACTACTACTACCCCGAGGGTGCCTACTACTACGTGATGGCCGCTGACGACTTGGAGTAGTTAGGAGGCTCCTAGGAAGGAGGCCTTGCCTGTTTGATCGTTGTTTCTTTTGTGCTAGCCTTCTTAAGGCAGACTTGTTTAACTTATGTCTGTACTCAGATATTGTTGCTTCCGCTGACTCTTGTGTATTCGAGCTTATGTATTCGAGCCCTCAAGGCCCCTGGCTTGTAATATAACGCTTGTATTATTTTAATTTGTTTCTAGAGTTGTGTTGTGATATCTTCCCGTGAGTCCTTGATCTTGATCGTACACATTTGCGTGTATGATTAGTGTATGATTGAATCGGGGGCGTCACAAGCTATATATATACTAGCTAATTTTAAGTACGTTGTATAGTTCGACCACATATCTATAGTCAGATGAACTGAACAAAATAACCCCTAAATACTACTACCACAGAGGGGCTTTGTGCTACTTCCGGTAGCCTCTCCTCTGCCGAGCGCGCTCACCTGCTCAGTAAGAGGCAGAGGAGGAGGAGGAGCCTACAGACGAGCTGGACAAATGCAATACGGTGTCTGCCGCTGCTCCACGTTCAGCGACGCTCGCGGGCTCGAATGCCCACTGCCTCTCCAGACGATGCCTCTCGAAGCGGCCGGACTGCTCGTAGATCTCCTGATTCCTCGCCTCTGTGTCGGCGTGTGTTCCGGCCACGGCTGCCGCAAGGCTCTTTGCGTGCTCGACGAGGCGCTCCTTCTCCTCCCGCAGGAACTCGATGTAGCGCGCAAGGTCGCTGACGCACGTGCGGGCCTCCACCTCCGCCTCCCGCCTTCGGGCCACGGCGGCGGAGCAGGTGATAATCCCGGCGGTCGACGGTGGTTGGCGGCCATGGCGGCCGACGATGGGGTGGCGGCCACGAGCACCACCTCCTGCCTTCGGGTCGTGGTGGCGGAGTGGGTGATGGCCACGGTGGACGGCAGTGGGGTGGCGGCCACGACGGCCACCTCTCGCCTTCGGGTCGCGGCGACGGAGCGGGAGAGGGCCCTGGCTTTCAACGGTGGTGTGGCAGTAACGGTGGTCGGAAACAGTTGCCGACGGGCAACGGCGGCAGAGCGTGTGGTGGGTGTTCCACGCACACCCAACAGGGACGCCACGCGCACTACAGTATGCTGGGGACTGCGCCGCCACCGCGGTGTAGTCTCCCAGCTGGAGCTGTCCTCTGCAGACGGCGGAGTGGCTGAGCAACAATGACGGACCGATGCCATTGGCGATTGTGGGAGAAGCAGACGAGATAAGCTATAGGAAGGGAGGGGAAAATGTGACGCAGGACCCGCCGACCATGAGGGTGTTTATAGCAGGCCGATAAGCATTGGGATTTTGGGGGATTTCACCGAGTCAAGCAGGAAGCTTGCACGTGCCCTTTGAGGTTGCGCGGGAACGGGCTCACCGAAAATCCATTGGCGCCACCGTTTGGCCAAAAGAACGCCCCCGTGTGTTGCGCGAGCTTGCGCTGTAAGCCGTCTGCGGCAGCAGGGTGACAAGACGTGCGAGAGGAGGATGAGAGGACACGTACACATACAGTTAATAAAAAAATGTTTGCGATTTAATTACCTACTATACCCCCGTCCTGGTTTATAAGTAGGATTTAACTAATAAAATACGAATGCATGTCGCCAAAGAATATATCATTGGAGTCGTATTTGAACATATCACTGTGCCGTCCTCTGCTCTCGTCCCTCGGCAAGCTCTGCTCGCCGTTAGGCACCGCAGCGTGCTGTGCTCGCCATTAGGCGCCGCGGCGCGCTCTATCGCGTCCATTGGCGCGCTCTGCTCGCGTCCGTCGGTGCGCTCGGCTTGTGGACAGCTTTTCCTTGCGCATTCAACTGCTATATATGGTTGCTCGCCGTTGAGGCGACCGCGGAGCGCTCTGCTCGCGTCCCTTCGTGCGCGCTCTGCCAGCGGTTGGGCGTGCGCACGATCACGTCGGGGGCCCATATGCATGTGGTTGCGCCGCGCGCGTTGCCACACGATGCAGTTACGTGCGGCAGGATGGAGTTACGCACTGCAAATTAGAACTGGTGTCGGTATCAAAACCGGCGGATCTCGGGTAGGGGGTCCCGAACTGTGCGTCTAAGGCGGATGGTAACAGGAGGTAGGGGACACGATGTTTTACCTAGGTTCGGTCCCTCTTGATGGAGGTAAAACCCTACGTCCTTCTTGATTTATTCTTGATGATATGAGTATTACAAGAGTTGATCTACCACGAGAACGGAGAGGCTAAACCCTAGAGGCTAGCCTATGGTATGATTGTATGTTATTGTCCTACGGACTAAAACCCTTCGGTTTATATAGACACCGAAGGGGGCTAGGGTTACACAAGGTCGGTTTACAAAGGAGGAGATATCCATATCCGTACTTCCTAGCTTGCCTTCCACGCCAAGTAGAGTCCCATCCGGACATGAGACGAAGTCTTCAATCTTGTATCTTCATAGTCCAACAGTTCGGCCAAAGAATATAATCTGGCTGTCCGGAGACCCCTAATCCCGGACTCCGTCAGTAGCCCCTGAACCAGGCTTCAATGACGATGAGTCCGGCACGCAGTGTTGTCTTCGGCAATGCAAGGCGGGTTCCTCCTCCGAACATATCACAGAAGAATTTGAATACCAGGATTGTGTCTGACCCTGCAAAATAAATTCCACATACCACCATAGAGAGAATAATATTTCCACAAATCTTAATCTGCTGACACGTTTTGGCAACATGACATTATGCCATGGCCCGGTAATTATTCGAACTGTTTCCTTTAACTAGCTCTGCACATAACGCGAGGCAGTTTTTTGACACGTCTTGTCAAAGCAGAGATCGTATCCCCCTTATTACGGGATTCTCATCAATACGGGCGTGGGTAACCCAACCGCACCATCGATTACGGTGCTTGGGGGATAAGAGAGTTTTACCAGGCTAGTGGGGGCGCATAGTTTCGTCCGCCCATATAAAGGGATAAGGATCCCCCTTTTCATCCACGCCTTCTTCCTCCTTTTCTCATCCATTTTCGCACACTTGAGCTCCAGTGCCCAAGTCCGCACTTCCCACCTCAACCTTCTCCAACCATGTCCGGAGCGGGAGGCAGGTGGATGGTCTCCTTCGTCACGAAGGGACACATCAAGAAGCTGAGGAGAGCCGGATACCTGCCCGACAACATCGCGCACCGGCTCCCAGATGAGGGGCAGCTCATCCCCACCCCCAGGCCCCATGAGAGGGTAGTGTTCCTTACCCATTTCCTCCGTGGACTGGGATTCCCTCTCCACCCATTCATCCGGGGGCTCATGTTCTACTACGTCCTGGATTTCCACGATCTGGCCCCGAACTTCATCCTCAACATCTCGGCGTTTATCGTCGTGTGCGAGGCCTTCCTCCGCATCAAGCCCCACTTCGGCTTATGGCTGAAGACCTTCAATGTCAAGCCGAAGGTAGTGAGCGGCCGCTAGGCGGAGTGCGAAGGCGCCATGGTGGGCAAGATGCCCAACATCACATGGCTCGAGGGCTCCTTCATGGAGACATAAAGGGGTGGCAATCAGGGTGGTTCTACATCACCGAGTCGCGTGACCCTAAATGGGCAGCGGCCCCCGAGTTCCGATCTGGCATCCACACGCGGATCACCCCCTGGCAAGAGAAGGGCCTGTCCTGGGGTAGTTCGGGAGAGGTGACCGGACTCCAAACATGTATGCAAAACATGGTGAACAAGAAGCTCAAACTCATCAACATAGTCCAGGTCATGCTCATCCGCCGGATCCTCCCGTGCCAACAACGGGCTTTCAACTTGTGGGAGTTCGACCTGGCCCAGCACCGAACTCTGAACAGGCTCTTCGACACAACTCACGAGGATGCCTGGAAGGTGCTATTCAAGGGTGCCGAGGTTCCCCCTCCCACTACCAAGGATCGCAGATTCTGCGCGAAACGCCAAGCCAGCGCGGTAAGCTGTTTTACCTCTCACAGGATACTTGGTTTTCGTAGTTTGACTCTATGCGGGATCTAAGCTCCCGTACCTTTGACAAGACTGGCAGGAGACGGCCGGACAGATCGACTGTCCAGCTCATTTGCCCGAAGGCCTAGCAGACGCTCTCCTGACGAAGATGCTGACTCCGACTCCTTACAAGGTGCCGGAGAAGACCAAGAAGGCCAAGGGAACCCGAAAGAGTTCCTGATGCCAGCGTCATCGGACTCATCATCCGATAACTCTGCGACACACTCCTCCCTTGAAGACGAGGAGGAAGAAGAAGATGCTCCCCCTTCAGTTGGGGGAGACAAGAAAAGGAAGGCCGCCCCAACTGGGGAGGCCGAAGGGTCCAAGAAGGGAAGGACTCTCCTTCTGGACAGTTCCACCACCGCCGCCGAAGGCGAAGACGAGTGGCTGCTCAGGGCCAAGCCCCTAGCGAAGTCGTAAGTATTCGAATACCAGAGTAACTCATAGCATTCCTTTATCGCACTACTTCCCCTAACGCCGAATATGAACATGCAGGCCGCCACGAGCCCGTATCGATGTATCGTCGGATGGCTCCCTGGGCTCGTCGGATATGGATAGCGATCCACTTCCGACCGCCACCTCCCCTTGCCCTGCAGACGACGCCGAGTTATTGTCTCAAGAGGCACCGGGTCGAGGGGACACAGTCCCGGAGGCGCCTCAAGGCGACCTTCCGGACTCTGGGAGCAGAGGGAACAAGGCCCCTGAGGGCTCTGAGTTCGGCCCTCAGCCGAACACCACGCCGGAAGCTCCAGTGGTTCCGGACTCAGGCAGGCGGCCTCCTTCCAATAGGGGCAAGATGCCTGTGCCGGTGACCTCTTCCCATCCAGAGGCGCCGAACAATCTGCTGGGAGCAATTCGCAGCGCATCCATCGACGAGGAACACCGTACTATTATGAGTGCGGTGGTCCAGAAGGTTCAGTCCGCCAAGAGCAGATTGACTGAAGCATGTGCCAGCCTTCTAACAGGCTTTGAGGTAAGTGTTTAAAATATAGGAAAAATATTACCGCATAGACATGTAACACCCCGAATATGATTTTCTCAATATGTACTCCAACTCTTGCCGTTTCCGGCGTTAAGTTATTTTATTTTTCTCGGGTTCGGGTTTTTGTCTCCATGTGTTGTTATCGTTGTCATGCATCTCATATCATGTCATCATGTGCATTGCATTTGAATACGTGTTCATCTCATGCATTCGAGCATTTTCCCCGTTGTCCGTTTTGCATTCCGGCGCTCCTTTCTCCTCCGGTGGTCATTTCTACCTTTCTTTCATGTCTGGGGATTAAACATTTCCGGATTGGACCAAGACTTTCCAAGCGGCCTTGGTTTACTACCGGTAGACCGCCTGTCAAGTTTCGTACCATTTGGACATCGTTTGATGCTCCAACGGTTAACCGAGGGACCGAAAAGGCCTTGTGTGTGTTGCAGCCCAACACCCCTCCAATTTGGCCCAAAACCCACCAAAACCTTCTCCATCATCTAGAGCGTTCGATCACGATCGCGTGGCCGAAAACCGCACCTCATTTGGACACTCCTAGCTCCTCTTATGCCTATAAATAGAACCCCCTCCGAAATTCTCGTTCTTCTTCCCCCGAAACCCTAGATCACTCCCTCTCCTCGCGCGCCGGACACAATCCGCACTGACGGACATGTCCGGCTAGCCCCGCCGCCGCCACGTGTCGCCCGCCGGTTGGTCCACGCCGCCGCCCCACATCCTCGTCGCCGCCGGCCCGGGAGGCCCAGGAGGGGCCCCCGAGGCCCATCGCCGCCCGCCGCCGCCCGGGATCCTCTCCCCCGAGGCCGGCCACGTCGCCGGTCGCCGCCGCCGATGCGCCCCCGCGCCGGCGCGAGCTCGCCGCCGCCTCAGCTCATCGGAGCTCGCCCCACCGCCCGCCGGTGCCCGCGCCTCGCCCCTCGTCGTTGGCCGCCACCGCCGTCTCCTCCACGCCCCGGCCACACCTCCCTCCGGCGACCTCCCTCCCTCCAGTGAACAGGAACTCCGGCGCCGGCCAACCTCGTAATCCGTGCCGATCCGGATCTGGATCTGGATTAGCCTCGGTTGACTTTTTATCAGAAACCCTAGATATTTTGGCTATGTTCATCGCATCGTAACTTTGCATCCGTAGCTCCGTCTGGGCATATAGCATATCAAAATGTTCGTCTCAGAGAGCACATCATTTCATCTCATTGCATCATTTTCATTTGAGTTCATCTTGATGCCCGAAATGCTGTTAGAAGAATGCTATTTGAGATAATTGTCAGATCTACTGCTCCAATTAGATATTTGTCATTTTTGCCATGATTATTGTGTGCATGTTATGCCCCTAAGCTCTACATGAGTTTTGTTACATGTTTTGCCATCTATCCAGAGGTGCAACCCATGTGTTTTTGTGATATGTGTGGTGACTAGCACAAGCTTGCAAAGTGGAGCATTCGTTAATGCTGATTTCAGGGACTTAGCATTTCCACTAAGTCCTTGAGCTGTTTATCTCAATATGCCATATGTTCATGTTGTTTCCTAGTGATCTGTGCCTCTTTTGAGGATGATCAGTAAGGATGTTTTGTTAATCTTGTAGTGCTCTATCCATCCATGTCTTTGTTTGCACTTATGGAGCACCCTAGCTTGATTCAATCGAACTCTACTTTGTCATTTCGTGAATCTGGGCAGATTGTCTACTTGTTAGCAATTTTGCCGAGGATGTTGTAGTTGATCCGTGCATGCTATGTTATTGTTCTTGCCATGTCTAGCTTGTATTTTGTGTATTCTTGATGGGTGTATGCTTAGTTTGTCATGACTTGCTCTATAGTGAGTGCATCGAGCTCATAAACATGCCTAATTGATATCTGTTTCAGCATGCTCCAGTTTTCACCAAGTTTGAGAACTGATTATGTTTTTGCCATGTTCACATGCTTTCAAATGTATTTTTCTGATCCCTTTTGGCTCAAGGTCACTAAGGGACTTTTGTTAAGCTCTTTGAGTAGCTCCATTCCGTGCTTTACTTTGCCATGTTCAGGTCCTGTAGCATATAGTTTTCATGCTACAAAGTGTGCTACCTGATCTGAGATTCCAGACAAGTGTTAATTTCACTAAGTCTGAAATCTGTTTGCCAAATGCATTTTTGCCATGCTTGTTTGAATCTGTTAATAGATGAATTGGCCGTAGCTTAGTGCTAGTCTTTTGTTAAGCATCATGAATGGATCCCTGCCATGTATTTTGATGCCATGTTTGGGTGCTGTAGCATGTTCATCTTGTTGCATTTAGTTGGCTACTTGCTGTAAATCGCAGAACATGGTCATATTTGAATTGCTTGCCATTTCCAAACCGTAACTCCGATTCCGGCGTTCTTTATATCGTTTTCAAGCGATTTCATCTCATCTTTCCAGTGGCATACTTGGAATTCCTTGTCAAATCTTGCATATGCATCGCATATTGCATCCCGCATAGCATACCATGTTTGCATCATGTTGTTTGAGTTTGCACGTGGTTGATTGTGTCCTTGTTGCTTGTTTGTCTTGTTTGGGTAGAGCCGGGAGACGAGTTCGCTAACGAGGAGCCTGTTGAGTTTGATTTCGAGGATCCAGTCAACTCTGACAACTTTGCAGGCAAGATGATCATACCCTCGAAATCACTACTATCTTTGCTTTGCTAGATGCTCGCTCTTTTGCTATGCCTATGCTACGATGCCTACCACTTGCTTATCATGCCTCCTAAATTGCCATGTCAAACCTCTAACCCACCATGTCCTAGCAAACCGTTGATTGGCTATGTTACCGCTTTGCACAGCCCCTCTTATAGCATTGCTAGTTGCAGGTGAAGATTGGAGACCGTTCCTTGTTGGAACATTATTTACTTGTTGGGATATCATTATATTGCCTTGTTATCTTAATGCATATATATACTTGGTAAAGGGTGGAAGGCTCGGCCTCTCTCCTAGTGTTTTGGTCCACTCTTGTCGCCCTAGTTTCCGTCATATTGGTGTTATGTTCCCGGATTTTTGCGTTCCTTACGCGGTTGGGTTATAATGGGAACCCTTTGATAGTTCGCCTTGATTAAAGCTTTTCCAGCAATGCCCAACCTTGGTTTTACCATTTGCCACCTAGCCCCTTTTTCCCTTGGGTTTCCGGAGCCCGAGGGTCATCTTATTTTAACCCCCCCCCCCCGGGCCAGTGCTCCTCTGAGTGTTGGTCCAGCTCGTCAGCCGCCGGTGGCCACCAGGGGCAACTCTGGGCTGGCCTACCGGAAGTTAAGACTATCTGAGTGTGCCCTGAGAACGAGATATGTGCAGCTCCTATCGGGATTTGTCGGCACATTCGGGCGGTGTTGCTAGATTTGTTTTAACTTGTCGAAGTGTCTTGTAGAACCGGGATACCGAGTCTGATCGGAACGTCTCGGGAGGAGGTCTATTCCTTCGTTGACTGTGAGAGCTTGTCATGGGCTAAGTTGGGACTCCCCTGCAGGGATTTGAACTTTCGAAAGCCGTGCCCGCGGTTATGGGCAGATGGGAATTTGTTAATGTCCGGTTGTAGATAACTTGAACCTTAACTTAATTAAAATGAATCAACAGTGTGAGTTACCGTGATGGTCTCTTCTCGGCGGAGTCCGGGAAGTGAACACGATGTTGGAGTAATGCTTGCCGCAGGTTGCCCCCTAGTTATTCATTCACGCTTTGCCTCCTCTTCTCGCTCTCTTTTGCGAACAGGTTAGCCACCATATATGCTAGTCGCTTGCTGCAGCTCCACATATTTACCTTGCCTTGCCTATGATCTTAAATAGTCTTGATCGCGAGGGTGCGAGATTGCTAAGTCCCTGTGGCTCACAGATTACTTCCAAACCAGATGCAGGGCCTGATGACTCCGTTCTAGATGACGCGCTTGAGCTCAAGTGGGAGTTCGACGAGGACTCACGCCGTTACTACGTGTCTTTCCCAGATGATCAGTAGTGGTGCCCAGTTGGGGTGATCAGGACCGTGTCGCATGTTGGGTTTATCTTTTATTTTGGCACCGTAGTCGGGCCATGAGTGCTTGGTTGATGTAATGCTATTTATGTACTTTGATTGACGTGGCGAGTGTAAGCCAACTATGTATCTCCCCTTTTATTATCTATATTACATGGGATGTTGTGAAGATTGCCTAACTTGCGACATTGCTTTTAATGCGGTTATGTCTCTAAGCCGTGCCTCGACACGTGGGAGCTATAGCCGCGTCGAGGGCGTTACAAGACAGTAGCCCCTGATGCTCTGTTCGGTGTTCACAAAGAAAAGCCGAACATAGGATCAAACAATATCGCAGGAGTCTAATATAAGTATGTCAATATGCGTATGCAGGCTTCGCTACTGGCCTCAGCCGCACTGACTGCGGAGGTCGCCACACTGAAGCAGGACCTCGAGGGGTCCAAGAAAGAGCTCGGCCTTGCCAAGAGGCAGCTCGAGGAGAACAAGGGTAAGTAATACCCTGTCTATAGATATGTATATATAAAAGAAGACGCGATTGCAAAATGACAGGATCATCGTATATTTGCCAGGGGCCACGACCGAGGTGGCGACCCTGAAGCAAGCGCTATCCGAGGCCGAAGATAAAGCGGCCAAGGAGCGCACCAAGTGGGAAAGGCAAGAGGCTCGGGTGGGCGAGGTGCAGCAAGAGCTCCAGGCACTCGTGACGAAGCACGAGGCGTTGGAGCTTGACTTAAAGACGCGAGAGTCTGAGCTTGCCGCGGCCCTCGAGAGCGCAAAGAGTGCCAAAAAGGCCGAAGCCCAAAAGGCCCTCCAGGAGATTGACGTGATGAAGAAAATAGCGGCGGGTAAGGCATTCTATATGCAAAGCAAGCATGTGAAAGTAAATTACCTATTACTTACCCGAATTCGGAGCTCTCCAGGAGCATTCGCAGATTTGCCCCGCAGCGTGTCGGATGTCGCACAGTTTTCCCAGGCCGAGGAGGGAAGCTCAATGGAGAAGTTGTTCTGGTCTCAGTATACTGGGACCGAACACCCGGTGCCTATGAGCGACCAGCTGAAGCAGCTGGTCGAGCTACACAAGGCGGCCGAACAGGCCATGAAGGGCTTTATAGTCTGGCTATGGCCTGGCGACACCCTTCCGAATAGTTACTTCAGCCTGGTGAGGCGGCTTGTGGATGCCTGCCCACGGCTGGAAGTCGTCAAGCGGTCCGTCTGCATCGAACGTGCACGCCGGGCTTTCGCCCGTGTGAAGGTGCAATGGGCCAAGCAAGACGCCATGAAGCTGATCAAGGAAGGACCGCCGCAGGGCAAGGAGCATCGCACCCTCGAAATTTATTATGAGGGTGTCCTGAAGGGTGCCCGTCTTGTAGCGGACGAATATCCAAAGGATGTAATATTTGAGTAAACTTGCTCATGTGATCATGTATGATGAAAACTTGTTTCATATGCGCTATGCAACGCTTGCTTGAATTTAAAATATTACCTTCTGTTTGGCTGTTTATCCAATCTGAGAGATGGCTAGTCCTCGGCTTCTGCCCCCATGCCACTAGTGCTGGGGTGTTCAGGTTAAACCTGAGCACTCTTGTTCCCATTTTTGGGTCCTTTGAGGGAGGTGCTCAGCATAGCGAACAAGGCAACCAGACTAATAATGCTTTATCACTCTCACTTAGCCATAGAATTCTATAATTTTAAATTTCGGCAAAGCCCCTGGTATTCGGAAGGCCGAATTCGGGGCGCGATACATGCATTTAAGCCGGACAGGACCGGATCCTCGCTCTAAGCGGCATAAGTCTTTAGGGACTCAAAACCTCGCCGAACAGCGACCAGTCTCTCGCCTTATCATGACAGTCAGTTTTAGCTTTCTCTACTGAGGTGCTTAGCCCAGCAGAACCTGGGCACAATCGCAGTAGTTCTCCTAGTGCTACCTTAGCCGATAGAGCAGAACGTAAGGTACCAAAACATAGGAGCCGGGCAAACCCAACATTTGACCAAAGACATGATTCGAAGCTGATGCATATAATGCTATAATTCGGGGTGCCGCACTTGTGAAAGTGTTCGGACTTCTCACACCATATTGTGGGGTACTTAAGCCCCTGGTGTATTGGCCATACCAAAGTGTACGGTTGCAAGGCGTCATTAATGAACACATAATATATATATATAAAAAGAGGAATGTGATAATAGTCTTAATGCTATGCATTGTTTATTCAAAAAGGTGCGTTAAAGCAGAATCATACAGATAGTGCGGTAGGCAAAAAGTAGGACGATGTCCCTTCCAAGGGCGAGCTGAGGAATAGTATTAAAGCAAATATTTCACTCGTTATCGTAATCCACCTGGAGTTCCGTGGTCTGACGTAGCTTTCTGCCTCCTTGGTTGCTACATCATGTGTTCGGCAATCATGTTGCTGGACAGGGTTTCCAGAGATTAAAGTCCTAAAAGAGAAAAATAACAAAGCGGGAAGCCCCTAGTGCAGTTTAAGCCGCGTATTGGGGCGTGTCGTAGTTGTGCCCCCTCCCCGCCTGTGCCCATGGTATTTTTAATGCGTAATTATGTATGCGTGGCACAGATTTCACTGTTTGGCTGGGACTGGGGTGGGGGCCGCATTACTACGCGAGCTCAGATCGTGCCAGGCGGTCTAGTTGTCGATTACTCCGAGTGAGCTTGAAGGTGTTCGGATCTTGAAACGCTGAAATGGTGGATTGCCTTGAGAGGCCGCTTTGCGCTTTCGCTGCGAGGGCCGTAGTGTGCTCCTCCGTTCGGAGAGAGCGCTTTGTGTTTCCATTAACTGTAATAACCCCCCGAGGTCCTGGCATCTTGAGCTTGAGGTATGCATAATGCGGTACCACATTGAATCTCGCAAATGCGGTTCGCCCGAGCAGTGCATGATAGCCACTGCGGAACGGGACTATATCGAAGATTAATTCTTCGCTTCAGAATTTATCCGGGGATCCGTAGACCACTTCCAGTGTAATTGAGCCTGTGCAATGGGCCTCTACACCTGGTATGACGTCTTTAAAGGTCGTTTTCGTGGGTTTGATCCTTGAGGGGTCTATACCCATTTTGCGCACTGTGTCCTAATAAAGCAGGTTCAGGCTGCTGCCGCCATCCATAAGGACTCGAGTGAGGTGAAATCCGTCGATGATTGGGTCTAGGACCAGTGCGGCGAATCCGCCATGACGGATACTAGTGGGGTGGTCCCTGCGATCGAAGGTGATCGGACAGGAGGACCATGGGTTGAACTTTGGGGCGACTGGCTCCAACGCATATACGTCCCTAAGCGCACGTTTCCGCTCCCTCTTAGGGATGTGGGTTGCGTATATCATGTTCACCGTCTGCACTTGTGGGGGGAACCTCTTTTGTCCTCCGGTGTTCAGCTACCGGGGCTCCTCTTCGTCATCGCTATGTGATCCCTTATCTTTGTCTTCGGCAATTAACTTGCCAGCCTGCTTGAACACCCAACAATCCCTGTTGGTGTGGTTGGCTGGCTTGTCGGGGGTACCGTGTATTTGAAACGAGCGGTCGAGTATACGGTCCAAACTGGATGGGCCCGGAGTGCTTCTTTTGACTGGCTTTTTCCGTTGACCGGGTTTAGAGCCTTTGAATCCGGCATTGACTGTCGTATCCTCGGTATTGTCGCTGTTAATGCAGCGCTTATGTTTGTTGCGACGTGACCTACTATTGCCATCCTTGGTAGCCGAAGTACCATGGTTCTTTGATATGTTATTACTGCGAGCCAGCCAACTGTTTTCTCCTGCACAAAAGTGGGTCATGAGTGTCGTGAGGGCTGCCACAGATTTTGTCTTTTCCTGACCAAGGTGCTAGGCTAGCCACTCGTCATGGATGTTGTGTTTGAAAGCTGCTAGGGCATCTGCATCCGGACAGTCGATGATTTGATTTTTCTTTGTTAGGAACCGAGTCCAGAATTGTCTGGCCGATTCTTCTGGCTGCTGAATTATGTGGCTCAAGTCATCAGCATCTGGTGGTCGCACATAAGTGCCCTGAAAGTTGTCAAGGAATGCGGCCTCCAGATCTTCCCAACAGCTAATGGACTCTGCTGGCAAGCCGTTAAGCCAATGTCGTGCTGGTCCTTTGAGCTTTAGTGGGAGGTATTTGATGGCGTGTAAGTCATCACCGCGGGCCATGTGGATGTGGAGGAGGAAATCCTCGATCCACACCGCGGGATCTGTTGTGTCGTCGTATGATTAAATATTTACGGGTTTGAAACCCTCTTGGATTTGATGATCCATTACTTCGTCTGTGAAGGATAGGGGGTGTGCGGCGCCTCTGTATTGGGCTATATCGCGACACAGCTCGAATGGGTCTTGCCCGCTGTGTTCGGCCCGGCCGGATTTACTTTTACTGTATCCGGCGTGACGTTTATCGTCTCTCATAGTGGCGCGCCCTCGTGATCTGTAGATCGATCTTGCGTGCTTTGCTTTGTCCTCCAATATGTCTCGCAGGTCTGGCGTATTTCCCCATGTCTTTTTATTTGAATGATGTCGGGGTGCGGGCTGAGTTTTTGGCTGGAATGCCTCTCTATCGCGGCCACGAGGTGGCTGGTCAGCCGCGTCATACGCTTCTTCCTCCAGTCGGGGTAGCAACCTGCATTTTGGGTAACTCTTGGAGGGGCGTTCGAGTTTATATTCCTCGGCCGCGAGGACTTCAGTCCATCTATCAACTAGCAGATCTTGATCAACTTGAAGCTGCTGCTGCTTTTTCTTAAGGCTATTTGCCGTGGCTATAAGCCGGCGCTTGAAGCGCTCTTGTTCGACGGGATCCTCTGGCATGACGAATTCGGCATCGTCGAGGCTTGCCTCGTCTTCGGAGGGGGGCATGTAATTATCGTCCTCCGCCTCTCCATCTACCGCTCTCTCTGGAGGGGTGGCCTTTCCATCCTCCTGTCCTAGATCGTGCTGGAGGGGATTGTTGCCATCTTCGGCACTATCCGGAGTGTTATTATCTCCTGTGCCGGTATCACCACGTTTGCTTTGGCGGGACTTAGAGCGGCGCCGTTGACGTCGGCGCTTGGGTTGCTTCTTGGAGGGGTCATCCTCCATTGTCTCGTCTCCATTGCCTTCTTTGGGTGTGTCCACCATGTATATATCGTATGATGAGGTGGCTGTCCAGTGCCCTATGGGCAGTGGTTCCTCTTCGTCTCCCGCATCGTCGTCCATACCGTCGATGTCTTCGGAGTTGAAGTCGAGCATGTCGGTTAAGTCATCGACAGTGTCTACTAAGTGGGTGGTGGGTGGGCCATGAATTTCTTTGTCGTCCGCATCCCAATCCTGCCAGACATAGTTCGGCCAGGATCATCCTGACAAGGAGAGAGACCTTAATGAGTTCAGTATGTCGCCAAAGGGCGACTGCTGAAAAATATCCGCGGAGGTAAACTCCATGATCGGCGCCGAATCGGATTCGCTGGGAACGGGCGCAGGCGGTTCGGAGTCCGTGGCCGGAGAAGGATCCGGCAGTTTGACAACACGGCTCTCGTGCAGGGTAAGGTCGATGTCCGGCTCGATCGCCAATGAGGATAAGGCTTCCGTGGCGGGGTCCATCCACCCGTCCATGGACAGTGCAACTGGCTCCGAATTGAGGGTCAAAGCGGCTGCTGGTGCGATCTCCTGAACACTGTCTGATGGTAGAGCTAAATTGTACTCATCGTGACCGCGTGGCGCACAAGGCAGAGGCTCGAATCCGTTGAAGATCAAGTCTTCGCGGATATCGGCCGTGTAGTTTAAGCTTCCAAACCTGACCTGGTGGCCAGGGGGTAACTTTCGATCTGCTCCAGATGGCCAAGCGAGTTGGCCGCAGTGCGAAGCCGCCGAACACAAAGATCTGTCCGGGGAGAAAAGTCTCACCCTAGACTGCATCGCTAACGATGACCAAAGGAACCATCAAGCCTAACAGCGATGACACAGAGGAACTCTCAATGAAAGCACCAATGTCGGTGTCAAAACCGGCGGATCTCTGGTAGGGGGTCCCGAACTATGCGTCTAAGGCGGATGGTAACAGGAGGCAGGGGACATGATGTTTTACCCAGGTTCGGGCCCTCTTGATGGAGGTAAAACCCTACGTCCTGCTTGATTTATTCTTGATGATATGAGTATTACAAGAGTTGATCTACCACGAGATCGGAGAGGCAAAACCCTAGAAGCTAGCCTATGGTATGATTGTATGTTATTGTCCTACGGACTAAAACCCTCCGGTTTATATAGACACCGGAGGGGCTAGGGTTACACAAGGTCGGTTTACAAAGGAGGAGATATCCATATCCGTACTGCCTAGCTTGCCTTCCACGCCAAGTAGAGTCCCATCCGGACACGAGACGAAGTCTTCAATCTTGTATCTTCGTAGTCCAACAGTCCGGCCAAAGGATATAATCCGGCTATCCGGAGACCCCTAATCCTGGACTCCCTCAACTGCCATCAGGGCTTGCTGATATTCTTGGCCGTTCGGCTTCCCCTTTAATTCCCGCGGCCATTTTAACCTTAGTCTCTTCAACATTTCGATCGCGCCCCACAACACAACAAGCACACCCACGACGACACATAGAGAGGGGATGTCCAGTGGTGCTCCAATGGAGTTTGGCGAGCATAGAGTGGAGACCCATGCGAGGGAGACGGATCTCTTGGTGGTGTACACCATTGACCCGGCCGTGGTGGACGACTACATCAACAGCGTTGAGCAGTTGCTTGCTGGAGACAAGTACAAGGTGGTCAGCATAGACCTCGAGTACACCGTCGGTCATCCCGGCATAGATCAGAAGGTTGCCGTTGCCCAGTTGTGCGTGCGCCATCATGTTCTCATCTACCACTACTCCATGGCCACAGAGCCTTGCAACCGTTTCAACAGGTTTTCCAACAGCGCCGACTACAAGTTGGCCATGGTGGAAACCAAAGACGATGTAAATGCGCTCAGTGTTACGGGCTTGGCCTGCAAGAACCTTGTCGAAATCCGTGACCACTACAGGGTTTGGGGTAGCACAAAGAAGGACTCCCTGGTCGAACTCGCCTCGGCCATCATCGACCCCTACTACGAAAAGATGAAGCAGGATGCCCAGAGAACAAGCCCCTATCCTGGCACAGGGCCTGGATGCAGCAACTGAATGAACCTCACCTCATGTTCACGGCCAAGAGCGTGTACACATGCTACGAGATGCACAGGCAGATCGTTGACATGAGCAAGTGCCTCGTTACCCAAATCGACGAGCCTAGATCGAGCCACAAGGAGAGCAAGTGTCACAAGAAGTAGATGATGATCAGATGATCGTTTATGCTAGTTAATCATGCATGTATTATATAGTTTACTTTATTGGTGTGTGGAGATGTCATGTGTGTAGTAGCCACTATGTAATTATGCATGTAATAGTTTACTTTGGTGTGTGCAAATGCCATGGTTGTAGTAGCCACCTATGTAAGTGGATGTTTAATTTGGTTATGCAAGCATGTCCTTATAAATGTGTGTGTGTGTGTGTATGTTGATGTTCTGTATGCAATCCCATCGCACAACACACACGTCTTATTAGCAGCAACCGTCTGTGTTATTATTGGTATTCACACACATTTCTGATTACATACCTGTTTGATGCGTATCACACACATCTTGTTCATTTGAACCATTTCTGTTCTCATGTCTCAATGCAAACAGTTCATCTGAGTGAACCGCATGCCGTATATCACACACACCTTTGATCTGGCTGACCGTTTCCATTGTGTTGCCTAATCACAAACAGTTCATCCAAGTGAACCGTATGTTGTACATCGCACACACTTTCATCTGGCTGCCCGTTTCTTTTGTTCCTCCTCATCGCAAACAGTTAATTGAGATGAACTGTATGTCCTGCATCGCACACGCAACTAAAATCTGAACCGTGTTTGATGCATCCTCCATCGCAAACGTTTTGCACCTTTTGACGGGTTTTTTACACCATCGTTTGCGATTATGGCATTGCACACAGTTTCGTGGAAGGGTCTCTGATCGTAGTATCGCGTTAGCAGCAACCTGCAGTAGTGTATCCCTGGGTGGTTTTGGTAATTCCTAACAACATATAGCTCATTGAAGTAATACTCTCTCAAGATGATCATTTCAGAAAGTTCAATGATTGGCATGGCATGGACTAGGAATGTGGACCCCTCAAAATGCTAAGGACACATATTGGCTCAAGCTCAAGACTCTAAATTTTCATTTTAGTGATCCAAGATCACATTGAGTCCATAGGAAAAGCCAATACTATTAAAAGGGGATGAGGTGTTGCTTAATGGCTTGCTTGCTCAAAATGCTTAGTGATATACTCCAAAAGCCCTCGACCACTTTATCATATCCACATATGTCCTAAACCAAAAGTCAAACTTGGCCCCACCGATTTGATCTACCCGGCGCCACCAAGTTCATTTGACATAGACATGGCCAGAAACCCTAATCAGTTTGGTCTCACCGATAGGGATCTCGGTCTCACCGAGATGGGATTGCAAACTCTCTGTTTCCCTTCGTAACATTTCGGTCTAACCAAGATGAGCGATCGGTCTCACCGAGTTCGCAATGCAAACTCTCTGTTTTCTTTTCGTAACGTTTTAGTCTCACCGAAATGAGCGATCGGTCCCACCGAGTTTGCCTGACCAATTCTCTGTTTGCCTATTACAGAAATTGGTCCCGCTGAGTTTATGTGATCGGTTTCACCAAGATTATGTTATGCCCTAACCCTAATAAATCGGTCCCACTGAGTTGACATGTCGGTCCCATAGAAAAGCCTAACATTCACATTACTGAATCAGTCTGACCGAGTTTGAGTATTCAATCTCACCAAGTTTGGTAAATTGTGTGTAATGGTTAGATTTTGTGTGGAGGCTATATATACCCCTCCACCCATCCTCCATTCGTGGAGAGAGCCATCAGAACGTGCCTACACTTCTACCATTCATTTTCTGAGAGAGAACTACCTACTCATGTGTTGAGACCAAGATATTCCAATCCAATCACAAGAATCTTGATCTCTAGCCTTCCCCAAGTTGCTTTCCACTCAAATCATCTTTCCACCAAATCCAAATATGTGAGAGAGAGTTGAGTGTTGGGGAGACTATCATCTGAAGCACAAGAGCAAGGAGTTCATCATCAACACACCATCTATTACCTTTTGGAGAGTGGTGTCTCCTAGATTGGTTTGGTGTCACTTGGGAGCCTCCGTCAAGATTGTGGAGTTGAACCAAAGAGTTTGTAAGGGCAAGGAGATCGCCTACTTCATGAAGATCTACCCAAGTGAGGCAAGTCCTCCATGGGCGATGGCCATAGTGGGATAGACAAGGTTGCTTCTTTGTGGACCCTTCATGGGTGGAGCCCTCTGTGGACTCGCACAACTATTAGCCTTCGTGGGTTGAAGTCTCCATCAACATGGATGTACGATAGCACCACCTATCGGAACCACACCAAAAATCTCCGTGTCTACATTGCGTTTGCTCCCTCCAAACTCCTCCCTTTACCTTCATATGCAATGATTTACATTCCGCTGCTATACTCTTAGATTTGCATGAGTAGGTTGATTGCTTGACTTGTGCTAAGTTGCTAAAATCTGCCAAGACTTAAAATTGGGAAAAAGCTAGATTTTTATTTTGTCAAGTAGTCTAATCACCCCCCTCTAGACATACTTTCAATCCTACAAGTGGTATCATTGGTCTCCATTTTCCTTGATTTCCATAGCTTTGGTGATCATAGCCTTGGTTTCACAACCTAGGACAGTATGGTGTCTAGCAAGGGAAATTACCACCGTATAGGTCCTTACTTTGATGGTACTAGTTTTGCTAGTTGGAAGCATAAGATGAAAATGCATATTGTTGGACATAACCTCGCCGTTTGGGCTATTGTGTGTATTAGCTTGCAAGGTGAATTCCCTGATGGGAGAGAACCGAATCATGAAGCTACCGCGGAAGAGTTGAAGATGCTACAATACAATGCTCAAGCTTGCGATATCCTCTTCAACGGATTGTGCCTCGAAGAATTCAACAAAATCAGTCATCTTGAGAATGCAAAGGAAATTTGGGATACTTTGATTGACATGCACGTAGGTACCAACTCTGTCAAGGAATCCAAATTGGATGTGCTTCAAAGTCAGCTTGACAAGTTCAAAATGAAGGATGGTGAAGGTGTCGTTGAAATGTACTCTAGGCTTGCTCTCATCACAAATGAGATTGCCGGCTTAGGAAGTGAAGAGATGACCGACAGATTCATCATCAAGAAGATCCCAAGAGCCTTGGATGGAAAATATGATACCGTGTGCACATTGATTCAAATGATGCCCAACTACAAAGATCTCAAGCCAACATAAGTCATTGGAAGCATTTTTGCTCATGAGATGTCACTCAAGGATAAAGAAGAGCTTCACAACAAGTCAAGTGGTGCTTACAAAGCCTCATGTGATGCTCCTACATCATCAAGTGACAAACAAGTCTTCAATGAGGAATTGAGCCTAATGGTGAATAACTTCAACAAGTTCTACAAGAGTAGAAGCAAAGAAAGAATTTCCAAGTCAAGGTCCTACAATGATAAAAGATCTTCTAGTCGTGAGCATAATTGCTACAATTGTGGAAGACCCGGACACTACCCCAACGAGTGTATGACTCCCTACAAACGAAGAGAAGACTCACCTAAAAGGAGAAGTAGAAGAGAAGAATCACCTCCAAGAGAGAGAAGGTGTAGAGATGATCGTTATGAACGAAGAACCTCTCGCAGAAGCAAGGATTCGGAAAGGAAGGACAAGTCATCAAGGAGCTACACAAAACGAAGACATCAAGCTCACGTTGGTGAATGGGTATCCGACTCTGACTTCGACCATCACTCCGAGAGAAGTTATCACTCCGACCCTAAATATACCCAAGATGAAGGTGTTGCCGGTCTAGCACTTGTAAGATGCTTCATGGCTAAAGGCCCAAAGGTATCACACCCCGAGTATGTTGATTTCAATAGTGATGAAGATGATGTGCTAGGTGATGATGATTTACTTGTTGACAAATCTAGTGATGAAAACTTTGATGAACTTGCTATTAATCATGCTAATCAAGATAAAACGAATGACGGTGATAAGATGGAGATTGAGCATCTAACTAAAGAACTAAACACTCTTAAGTTAGCTCATGAAACTACCTTGGAAGATCATCAAGAGCTTTTAAAGACTCATGAGAAGCTACACTTTGAAAAGCTCAACCTTGAGAAAGAGCATGGGTTCTTAAAGGCAATCAATGATGATCTTCCTAAGAAAAGTTGTTCCTACATTGCCAAGCGTTTACTCTTGTCTACTCACATGCCATAAGTAAAATCTAGCAACAAGAGCAAGAAAGATTCTCCTTCTAGTAGTAACAATAATCATGTTAAATCCAATATTGTTGCTTCTAGTAGTTCTTTTGATTCCACTAATGATTCTCTTAGCCAAGTTACACTTGAGCAAGAAAATAGCTTATTGAAGGGAATTATAGAGAAAGGTGTTTACAAGAGCCTTGCCGAAAGTAAGCAATTTGAGGAAATTGTGCGCAAGCAAGGAAGGCACCGAAAGCAAGATCAACTTGGATATCTTATTCAAGCCACCTTGAGGATTGAGAAGGGATTGGCCACCCTGACTCAGAACCAAGAAAGCCTGGAGAGGATCATTGAAACAAAGTTCCATGATCGTGACTTGAAAGTGATGGAGATGCAGACAGCAGTTGAGCTACTCCAGGAAGAAGCTGAGGAGATGAAAGGGAAAGCTACCACAGATGCCTTTCAGAGAGTGCCTAGGGGACAAAGATCTGTAGCAGTGCCTGTGACTATCACAAGAGATACTACATCAGCATCTGCAGCCACAACATCAATACCTCCTCCAGTTGCCACTCCACCAGCTCCAACAACTTCAACCGATGCATTAGTCCTTGGAGTCCTCTCAATGCCTCCTCCCGAAGATCAAGCCTAGAGAGACGCATAGCACTATGCATTTTCGAGCTTTTTGGTAACTTGTTGCCAAAGGGGGAGAAAGTGCATAGATCATAGGCTTCGAGAGAGAGAGAGCGCATGCTTCTTTTTGCTATCTCTTTTGCTTCTTGGTTGATACGTATTTGCGTGCTTGCTTGGATGATACTTTATGTGTGTGTGAGATACTTGTTTGATCATGTGTTTGATCATATCATACCTTAATGCTTGTGCTTGAATGATGCTATTAGTTATCTCTCATGTATAACCATTCACTTCGCCTTGGTGATGAGTGCATATTTTACTTTCTATCATTTCGAGCGCTCCACCAAGATGTATGTGACATGGAAGAGTAACCCATGATCCTAATCGATTGTGCATTTGCATTCAAAAGCAAATTTTAAATAATGCACAAATTTAGGGGGAGCTCTTTCTTATCACATACTTCTCAAAGCGACAATATATTTAAATCTTATTATCATTTGTCGAAGCTTTGATCTATATGTTGTCATCAATTACCAAAAAGGGGGAGATTGAAATTGCAACTATCCCTGGGTGGTTTTGAAAATTCCTAACAACATATAGCTCATTGAACTAATGCTCTCTCAAGATGATCATTTCAGAAAGTTCAATGATTGGCATGGCATGGACTAAGAATGTGGACCCCTCAAAATGCTAAGGACACATATTGGCTCAAGCTCAAGACTCTACATTTTCATTTTAGTGATCCAAGATCACATTGACTCCATAGGAAAAGTCAATACTATTAAAAGGGGATGAGGTGTTGCTTAATGGCTTGCTTGCTCAAAATGCTTCGTGATATGCTCCAAAATCCCTCAACCACTTTCTCATATCCACATATGTCCTAAACCAAAAGTCAAACTTGGCACCACCAATTTGATCTATCCGGTGCCACCAAGTTCATTTGACATAGCCATAGCCAGAAACCCTAATCAGTTCGGTCTCACCGATAGGGATCTCGGTCTCACTGAGATGGGATTGCAAACTCTCTGTTTCCCTTTGCAACGTTTTGGTCTAACCGAGATGAGCAATCGGTCCCACCGAGTTCGCAATGCAAACTCTCTATTTCCTTTTCGTAATGTTTTGGTCCCACTGAGTTTGCCTGGCCAACTCTCTGTTTGCCTATTATAGAAATCGGTCCCACGAGTTTATGTGATCGGTCTCACCGAGATTACGTTATGCCCTAACCCTAATGAAATCGGTCCCACCGAGTTGACATGTCGGTCCCACCGAAAAGCCTAACATTCACATTTTGAACTGAATCGGTCTAACCGACTTTAAGTATTTGGTCTCACCGAGTTTGGTAAATTGTGTGTAACTATTAGATTTTGTGTGGAGGCCATATATACCCCTCCACCCATCCTCCATTTGTGGAGAGAGCCATCAGAACATGCCTAAACTTCTACCATACATTTCTGAGAGAGAACTACCTACTCATGTGTTGAGACCAAGATATTCCAATCCAATCACAAGAACCTTGATCTCTAGCCTTCTTTTTTGCGAATACGCACGGAGGCGTATCATTCTGTTGATAGGTAGGGAAAAGATTACAAAGATTTAGGGCACAGGTTTGTTGTACACAAGAGGCGACAATGAGGAGCCCCATGAGCCCGAGAGGGGGGATTGCTCAGCCCCAAGTTACAAGGATCATGTTACAGGAAGAATCTTGTCTAAACCCTTGGCTCTAGCACTAGCCCATCATCTTGCATCGGCCTTGATCACATCAAGCAGGTCAACGGTCGAAGGTCAGGCGCCATCAAAGATGATAGCGTTCTTGTTCTTCCAGATGGGCTAGGCAGTGATGATGGCGAGCGAGGCGAAGCCCGTGTGAAAGTGGTACGGGGCGGCGAGGGTGCTGCTATACCACCAGTCGAAGAACTCCGTCACATCGTCTAGTGGCATGATTGGCAGTCGACACCAAGAGAGGATTTCATGCCAAGTGATTTGCGAGAAGATGCAGCCAGTCAGGATGTGTTGTAGCGTTTCGTTGTCCTGAGAGCAAAGACTACACGCGGGCGAGTGTTGCAGCCCACGACGAGCCAACCGATCAGCTGTCCAGCAATGGTTCTGTGAAGCGAGCCAAAGGAAGAACTTCACGTTCAGGGGCGCCCAACTGCGTGAGATAAGCTGCCAGAACAGTACGGTGATGGATCCGTAGAACAGTGCAGAGTAGCATGAGCTGGCGGTGTATGAGCCCTTGGAGTTCCAGCGCCAGGTCAAGGTGTCCGGAGCTGTCGACAGTGAGACAAGCTGAAGACGACGCCACAGGTCAACATACTCAACCGTAGTGATCGGTGTGAGGGCACTAGAGATGACAAAGATCCAGTTGCACTCGGATAGGGCATCATGGACGAGGCACGTACGGCGGCGACCTCGCTTGACCATGGCGGCGATCGATGGGGCAATCTCGGCGATAGAGCGCCCATCAAGCTAGTGGTCGAGCCAGAACCGACAGGTTCTCCCATCACCGAGCGCCCAAACTGTGGAGAGGCAGAATAACTGCAGCACCTCTGGGTCATGCGGCAGTGGAAGATGCCGCCAGGGCCGGTCAGGGTCAGTGGCCTGAAGCCATCCATCAGGTGTGCAGCGCAATGCTAGCCCGGCGCAGGTTGCACACACCCAGGTCGCCGTGCTCCAGAGGGCGGCAAACTTTGGCCCAACTGACGAGGCAACACCCAGCACGCGCGTCCTTGCATCCCTGCCAGTGGAAATCACGGATGATGCGCGTGACTTTCCTCAGGATCGGTGCCGAGAGGGCCATAACCATCAGAATGTGAGTAGGCATGGCAACGAGCACGTGGCAAACCAGGGCCAGTTGCTCGCCACGGTTCAGCAAGGTGGCTTTCCAAGTAGCAAGCTTAAGGATAAACTTATCGACAAGGGGCATGAGGTCATTAGTCGAGGCTTTCCTCATGAGAGTGGCAGCCCTAGATACTTGATGGGGAAGGGCGCGACTAGGCATGAGAGAGCGGCGGCGATGTCGGCCATGAGGTCGTCGGAGCAGCGGATTGGCATCGCGGAGCACTTGGTGAAGTTGGTACGAAGGCCCGAGGCCTTGCCAAAGGTATCTAGGAGCTCACGAATAATGCTCAGCTCAGAGGGGTCCGGGTGGCAGAACACGACCACGTCGTCGGCGAAGAGGGAGACGCTCAAAGCAGCATGCCTGGCGGTTAGCCTGTAGAGGACGCCACATCGGACAGCGTGCTGGAGCAAGGAGTTTAGTGTCTCGATGATGATTGTGAAGAGCATTGGGGACACCGGATCGCCCTGCCGTAGTCCTTGCTCATGTTGGATGGGGGGCCCGAGTTGCCATTGAGAAGGACACGCGTAGATGCAGTGGAGAGCAGCATGCAGATCCAGGCGCACCATCGGCGCCCGAAGCCAAGGTGTGTCAGCGTCTCGAGGAGGAACGGCCAAGACACGGTGTCGAACGCCCGAGCGATGTCGAGTTTGAGGAGGACTCGGGGTGTCTTGAGGTTGTGCAGAAGCCTGGCAGTTTGCTAAACAAGCATATAGTTATCGTGGACGCCGCGCCCGGTGATGAACGCGCTCTGGTTAGTGGAGACGATGTCAGGCATCCTCGGGGCAAGACAGAGCGAAAGGACTTTAGCGAACAGCTTCGCAATGAGGTGGATCAAGCTTATGGGGCGGTAATCTGAGAGGGTTGCAGCATCGGCCTTCTTGGGGATGAGCATAATGAGCACTTGGTTGAGCTTTTGAAAACCACAACCATTTGTAGAGTAGATCTTGTCGAAGGCCGCACAGATGTCGCCCTTGATGGTGCCCCAGCATGCACGAAGGAATTCCGTGGTGAACCCGTCCGGACCGAGTACTTTGCCGAGAGGTAACAGCTTCACAGCGCGCCAGATCTCATCCTCGGTGAAGGGGCAGTCAAGCTCAGCCAGATCAAAGTGGCGAGGGTCCATCTCATTCAGACACAGGTTGAACTCGCGTGTCTCAGCACGGCCAATGATGTTGGAGAAGTGTGCAAAGGCAGCGCGCGCCATGGCAACATCCTCCGAGACAATCGAGTCTCCCACACGAAGGCTGGCAATGTGGTTCTTCTTGCTACGGTGAGCCGCATGGATTTTGAAGAAGGCGACATTGGTGTCTCCTTCCTTGAGCCGGTAGAAGCGGGCGCACTCACGAGTAATGGAGCGTTCAAGCGAGGCCAGCGCGTTGTAACCAAGCCTCAGGGGAGACAAGGGGCGGGTGTCCTACGCTGTGTCAAGACGCGGTATGATCTCGCGCGCGACAATGAGTTGGGTGGAGATGTGTCCCAGGGTGCGCGCGCTCCAGCCTTGGACACGACGGCCGGTGGCCTTGAGCCTAAAGTAGAGCATGCGGAAGGGGTCGCGAACCGCAGCTACAGAATTCCAAGCCTCGGCAACGATCTGCTGGAAGCTATCTAGCTTCGTCCAGAACCTCTCGAAGTGGAATCGCCGCTTGACGGGGGTGAGGGGAGAGCATTCCATGAAAATAGGGTAGTGGTCCGAGACAGTGGAGGCCAGGCACCGAAGCGAACACTGGGGGAGAGAGAGCGTCCCAGGAAGTAGTGCATAGAACTCGGTCGTTTTTAACCAGGGTGGGGTTCATTTGCTCGTTAGACCACATGTAATGTCGACCGTGGAGGTAAATGTCACGAAGCGCCAGGTCGGAGATAAAGCGGTGAAAGCAGTATTCGGTGGTTAATCTGATCATTGCTCTTGTCGGCCATGGAGGAAATCATGTTGAAATCGCCTCCCAGAACCCAGGGTCCGGCGATTGTGGAGTGGAAGTCTTGCAACTCAGCGAGGAAAGCTAACTTGTCAGCATCGGATTACGGTCCGTACACACCCATGATCCACCAAGGTGGGCCCCCAGAAGCATCCATCACCATGGCAGAGACATGATATAAGCTGATGGTTCGGTAAGCCAGGGATACATGATCAGCACGCTAGGCTAGGAGGATGCCACCGCGCGTCCCATCGGCAGGAAGCCAGTAAAAGTGCCAGAACTCAGCGCCCAAGGTTTGAGCAACCAGGTCGTAGAGATAGCGGAAAGTTTGGTTTCTTGAAGACACACAATGGACGGTGCAGCGGCGGTGATCATGCTACGGACAGCAGAACGCTTGGAACGGCTGTTAAGGCCGCGTACACTCCAGAAAATGAACTTGTGATTGTGCGACATGGGAAAGGGTGGGTGGGCGCAGGTACACAGCATGGCCAGATCATATCTCAACAAGGCGAGGTGCTGACAGCGCAAGGCCTGCAAGCATCTCGGGCGGGACCTGCCACCCATAGAAGTCTGCAAAATATTGCACCACATCGGCCGCTAGTGGCTCTTCGAAGAGCTTAGTGTATCGCTCCAAGATTGCGCTAGAGGCAGGCTCATCCTCCTTGAGTAAACCAAGCCTGATGAGAAGGACGTGTTTGGATTTATTCTCTGAGTCGAGCCTTCGGTCCGCCACAGCGATGCGGCCGCTCCAGCGAGGAGTAAAGTTGGGAGGGACTGCACCACGCTTGCGCCTTGCAGGGGGGTGGGAAGAACTGGGTCCAAGTTAGCGCGGATAGAAGCCATGAAGCCGTTGGCATCATTGGCACTGGGGGCGGGAGGCAGAGGGCCGCGCATGCCATGCATGGCCTCGGGGCGTGGCGTGTCCACCACCGCGGGATTGCATGGGCCAATGAGCGGTGCATGCATGGTCTGGGCGGGTGGGGGACAGAGCCCAGGAGCAGAGATCATCGCAGGTTCAGGAGGAGGCACTAAGACCGAATCTTCCTCGAAGGGCATGGCCGTTCCAGGACGTACAAGGGCCGGATCTACCTCGGGCGGCGTGTCCATCACATGGTCGGAGACAGGCCCCACTAGACACAGCTGCAAGCCCGTCACTGGCACATTGGGATCATCAACCACGACCGGATTGGTAGGATCTAGTGAACTGACCAGGGAAGGCGCCTCGGGAGTGGGTCTGGCAGGTGGCGGAGGGAGCAAAAGTGTAGAAGCAGTAGAGGAATCCAAGGTGGGGTTCCGCGCGCTTCCCGCCTCATGAAGGCCAGGGGATTTGTCATGAGGCGGAGTTTGAACAAGGGAAGACCGGGTCAAGGTCAGCAAAGGGACAGGAGGACGTTGGTCCTGCTGGGTGAGCAGCCCCACCGTGGCCAGGCGAATCCGGGCGTGGACATGGGCTCGCAGGTGCACGTCACCCACGACGGGGTAGGGGCCTAGGATGCCCTGCCAGGAGCATGCAGGCGGCAGCGCGAGGGCACGGCGGCGGCCCGTGCCACCGGAGTGCCCGGCACCACCAGAACCACGGCGGTGCTAGCTGACCGACGATGAGTTCCCGGGGATCGCGGGAAGTCGTGATGGCGTGGCCAGGCCGGAGGGAGAGGCGACGAGCCTCCACCGTTCGCGTCGCTCGAGCCCGGGGGTGGAGGTGGCGATGGCGAGGGGAAGCGGTAGTCAGAAGAGTGCCTGACATGGATTGACACCGGGAAGCGTAGCATCTCGACAGCAAACCGGAAGACGCGGTCTGGGTCGGCATCACCATGAACGTCCAGCTCGGCGAGGAGGAGCTCGAAAGTATGGGGGATGGCTTCAGGGTCGGCAGTCCAGGCAGAGAGGCGAAACACGGACATGTCGCTGCCATCCAGGGTCTCAGGCGCGAGCGCCTCGATGAGGCAGAACAGCGAAAGGAGCTATTGCACGGAGGCCAGGTCCTAGCCGTGCTCCGGGATACCGAGCATATCAATGTCGACGCGAATGCGGAGGGCGATGGGCTCCACGCCCTCAATGCGGCTCCAAGGGTGCAACAAGAGGCGGAAACATCGACCGCGCACTGCACCGGCGGTCACCCTGGCCCGCGTGGAGGGATCACGGAAGCGGATAAGGAACTCGCCATGACGGCGGAGGTGGGCGGAGAAGTCGGATGGACCGAGCTCAAAACGCTCGAGCAGGAGCACGGAGATGTCGGATGCCGAGACGCCAGAGTGATTGCCAGCCACCATGCCGGTCAGAGCACACTCCAGGGCAAGCTCCGCGGTGATGACGCACACGGTGCGAGGCAAGTAGCAGACCGCAGCTGCAGGCCGAAGGCCGGGGTGACCCGAGAGAGGGCTCGCCTCGCGCGAAAAAGGCGAAGGTGCAGGGGGTAAGGGATGGCGCCGGGGTCGGTGACACTGGGGGAGAGGACTGGGACGATGATGCCGCTAGCGATGAGGAGGGCACCGGCCTAGAGGACGCAGGCCGGCTAGGCCCAGCCATGCTGGAGGAAGACGAACCCAGAGCGGGGGAGGAGACCCAAGGTCGCTTCGCCGTCGGGGCGCTGCCCGAAGACGCGGGGGACGCAGGTCGCGGCTGGGGCACGGTGCAGAAGCGGGCCACGTGCCCAAGGAATCGACACCAATGGCAGCACACCTCACCCCGACACTCAGACTGGGGGTGCCCACGGCATAGACAGCGCGGGCACTCATCGGACGGCGGCGAGGGCGGACGGGGCGGGGGCGGGCCGTCGCGACGAGGGGGGCGGCGGTGGCGTGGACGGGACGCGGGCGCCGGTGACCAGTGGCGACCGTCCAGCCCCCGCCGTCAGGGGCGGCCTCGTCGGGGCGGACCCGATGGATCTCGGAGCGGAGGCATCCCACGGTGCCCAGGGCCAGAGGCGGGGTCGGGTCCGCATCCGACAAGGGGGTCAGGGCAACGGGTGGGGGCACCGGAGTGGCAGGGAGGCGCAGAGCGCCAGGCGATAGGAACGAGGCGCAGATCCTACGGAGGAAGGGCTGGAATCAAGCCAGTGCTGCACGCGCACAACCGGAAGCAGAGGGGGAAGGGGTGGCCATGGCCGAGGGGTGGGCGTCGGCACCGGAGCGGTGGCCGGCGGCAGGGTGGGGTGGGTGCCGAGGCCGGAGTGGCCGGCGGCGCAGAAGCGGGGAGCGGGAGCCCTACTATTTTCCAGACGGGTCCCTCCTCTTGATCAACTCTTGTCCTCTAGCCTTCCCCAAGTTTCTTTCCACTCAAATCATCTTTCCACCAAATCCAAATTTGTGTGAGAGAGTTGAGTGTTGGGGAGACTATCATTTGAAGCACAAGAGCATAGAGTTCATCATCAACACACCATCTATTACCTTTTGGAGAGTGGTGTCTCCTAGATTGGTTAAGTGTCACTTGGGAGCCTCCGTCAAGATTGTGGAGTTGAACCAAGGAGTTTGTAAGGCCAAGGAGATCGCCTACTTCATGAAGATCTACCCAAGTGAGGCAAGTCCTTCGTGGGCGATGGCCATGATGGGATAGGCAAGGTTGCTTCTTCGTGGTCCCTTCATGGGTGGAGCCCTCTGTGGACTCGCGCAACCATTACCCTTCATGGGTTGAAGTCTCCATCAACGTGGATGTATGATAGCACCACCTATCGGAACCACACCAAAAATCTCCGTGTCTATATTGCGTTTGCTCCCTCCAAACTCCTCTCTTTACCTTCATATGCAATGATTTACATTCCACTGTTATACTCTTAGATTTGCATGTGTAGGTTGATTGCTTGACTTGTGCTAAGTTGCTAAAATCTGCCAAGACTTAAAATTGGGAAAGGGCTAGATTTTTATTTGGTCAAGTAGTCTAATCACCCCCCCCTCTAGACATACTTTCGATCCTACAGATCTCCAAAACAAAGTCGTTGAATATGAGACAAGGTTTAAAGGTATGAGTTTTGCTGCCAGTTGCAGGACTCGCGAGACCCATTCTTCCTCTTATGATGGTGAGCCACTACCATGGAAACTGGAGGATAAGCTCGCTACTACCTCATCACCACCACCTCCTTCTTCATCACCAACAGAGACTTGAGTACACGGTATGGCACTCCCCTTGGCTTGTGCCAAGCTTGGGGGAGGTGCCTCAGTATCGTATCACCACCACTATCTTTGCCTTTATTTATCTTAGTTCAATCTTTAGTTATATTTTGAATTAGTTGAATAAAAGTTTAGTTCGATCTATCTTCGAGTGTTTGCTTGGTGGTCTATCTATATATCTATCTATGTAATCGTGTGCGAGATATATATAATAAAGAGTAGTTTGAGTTTTGTTTCTTTACTTTTTTATTCCAATAAAAAGAAAGGAAAATAAATGAAAAATACATATGCTAATCTTATGGTAAGTAATGACACCACATAAGGAAAAGTATAAGTGGTAAAATTAATTGGAGATTGACAAACATAGCATTGGTCAATGATGCAATTCATGAAAGAATTAATATGGGAAGAGAAGATTCACATGCAAATACACTATCTTGGATATCTTTTATGTTTGTGAGCCCCCACCAAAATATTATAGCCAAAATTGTTGACGTTGGACAAGGAAGACAACGTAATGATTTATGTTTGTTCATATTCACATAGAAGTTATATTGCCATAGATCCTTTAACATGTGGTGCTTGCTCAATATCTTTGCTAGCCAAAAATTCCGCACTTAGTAGAGACACTACTTGTGCATCCAAAAACCCTTAAATCCAAAATCTTGTTTTGAGAGTCCGCCATATGTACCTATGGATTGAGTAAGATCCTTCAAGTAAGTTATCATCAGTGCAATAAGGAAATAAAAATTGTTTATAAATGTGTTGGACCATTTAGTGTAAGAGAAAATTGAGCGTTGTACAAACTTGTGATGGCAAAATAATAAAAGCGACAGACTGCATAATAAAGGTTGCTATCAGAAGGGGTAATATAACGTGACTTTTTTGCACTAAGAGATTGAGCATACAAACGAAAAGCGCATGGCAACCTCTGCTTCCCTCTACGAAGGGCCTACCTTTTACTTTTATGTATTTACTTTTATGCAAGAGTCAAAGTATTCTTCCCTATTCCTTTTTTATTTTCTCTTTTTGCAAGCATCATGTGGTGAGGAAAGATCTAGGCACATATATCCAGTTGGATATGGGCGAGCATGAGTTACTATTGTTGACATCACCCTTGAGGTGAATACGTTGGGAGGCGAAACTATAATCCCCTATCTTTCTATGTGTCCGGTTGAAACTTTTTGCTCATGTGTATGCGGTGAGTGTTAACAATCATAGAAGACTATATGATGGTTGAGTATGTGGACTTGCCAAAAGGCTCCGATACGAAACCCTTCCTGAAAAGATGATGAATTATAGTTGCAAAGTTGATTGAGAACATAGTTTGTTGGTTTCCAATAGAGTTTATGCTTTTACTTCAATCTTGTGATGAATTATTACTTGTTCATTAGAAGTTATATGATAAAAGTTATGTGATAAAGTTTTATGATAAAGTTTGTTGTTGTTATAATAATATGCATGATGATTCTATGTCCGTATTTTGTTTTTATCGACACCTCTCTCTCTCTCTCTAAGCATGTGGACATGTTTTTCGATTTCGGTTTTTGCCTGAGGACAAGCGAGGTCTAAGCTCGGGGGAGTTGATACACCATTTTGCATCATGTTTTCCTACTGTTATTTATAATGTTTTTATGCATAATAATGCTTTATGGAGTAAGTCTAATGCGTTTTCTCTCATAATATGCAAGGTTTACGCAAAGAGGGAGAATGCCGGCAGCTAGAATTCTGGACTTGAAAAAGCTACGTCAGAGTTACCTATTCTGCACATCTCCAAATGAGCTAAAAATTTACGGAGAATTGTTTCGGAATATATAAAAAAATACTAGGGTAAATAACTACCGGAGGGGGCCACCCTGGTGAGCACAAGATATCAGGGCACTCTTGGGCCCGCAAGCATGCCCTGGTGGGTTGTGCCCTCCTCGGCCCACCTCTGGTGCCTATCTTCTTGTATATAGGTCATTTTGACCTAGAAAAATAAGGAGAGGACTTTCAGCTTGGAGCGTCGTGGTACGTCTCCAACATATCTATATTTTTTTATTGTTACATGCCATTACATTATCAATCTTGGATGTTTTATAATCATTTTATATCATTTTTTGGTACTAACCTATTGACATAGTGCCAAGTGACAATTGTTGTTTTTTGCATGTTTTTTACATCGCAGGAAATCAATACCAACGGAGTCCAAATGCAACAAAACTTTACGGAGATTTTTTATGGATCAGAAGACACCCAATGGGCCAAGGCGGTGCCTGGGGGGTGCTCCGAGGGGAGCACAACCCACCAGGGCACGCCAGGAGGCCCAGGCGTGCCCTAGTGGGTTGTTCCCACCTCGGGTGCCCCTCGGACCGCCTCTTTGCTCTATAAATACCCCAATATTCCAGAAACCCTAGGGGAGTCGACGAAAATCAATTCCAGCCGCCTCAGAGTCCAGAACCACTAGATCCAATCTAGACACCATCATGGAGTGGTTCACCACTTCCATTGGTGCCTCTCCGATGATGCGTGAGTAGTTCTTTGTAGACCTTCGTGTCCATAGTTAGTATCTAGATGGCTTCCTCTCTCTCTCTTGTTTGATTCTACAATGGTCTCTTGGAGATCCATATCATGTAACTCTTTTTGCGGTGTGTTTGTTGGGATCGGATGAACTTTGAGTTTATGATCAGATCTATCTTTTTATATCCATGAAAGTTATTTGAGTTTCCTTGATCTCTTATATGCATGATTGCTTATAGCCTCGTATTTCTTCTCTGATATTTGGGTTTTTTCGGCCAACTTGATCTATTTATCTTGCAATGGAAAGAGGTGCTTTGTAGTGGGTTCGATCTTACGGTGCTTGATCCCTGTGCCAGAAGGGGAACCGACATGTATGTATCGTTGCTACTAAGGATAAAACGATGGGGTCTATCTCTACATAGATAGATCTTGTCTACATCATGTCATCATTCTTATTTCATTACTCCGTTTCTCCATGAACTTAATACACTAGATGCATGCTGGATAGTGGTTGATGTGTTGAGTAATAGTAGTAGATGCAGGCAGGAGTTGGTCTACTAATCTTGGACGTGGTGCCTATATAATGATCATTGCCTGGATATCGTCATGATTATTTGAAGTTCTATCAATTGCCCAACAGTAATTTTTTTACCCAGCATTTGCTATTTTTCTCGAGAGAAGCCACTAGTGAAATCTACGGCCCCCGGGTCTCTTCTTTAATATATTTGCCATCGCGGTCTATTTTCCTTTGCTTTTATTTTCAGATCTATTAAACCAAAAATACAAAAATACATTGCTGCATTTTATTTTATTTGGCGTTCGATCTATCAAATTATTACAACTTTCTCCCGTCGTGCCAATTTCTGGCGCCGTTACCCGAAAGGGATTGACAACCCCTTTAACACGTAGGGTTGCGAGTATTTGTTATTTGTGTGCAGGTGTTGTTTACGTAGTGTTTCTTGGTTCTCCTACTGGTTTGATAACCTTGGTCTCATCACTAAGGGAAATACCTACCGTCGTTGTGCTGCATCATCCCTTCCTCTTTGGGGAAATACCGACGTAGTCTAGCAGACATCGAAAGGAATTTCTGGTGATGTTGCGGGGAGGATCTTCAACATATATCAGATTCCTAATCACAAATGTCATCTCCTCACAATTTACATTATTTACCATTTGCCTCTCGTTTTCCTCTCCCCCACTTCACAAAAATTTGCCGTTTTATTCGCCCCTCTTTTCCGTTCACCGTTTTCTTGCCGGATCTATTTTTTGAGTGCAATCTTGTTGACTAGTCATCATGACTCAAGAGAACACCAAGTTGTGTGATTTCTCAAATACCAACAATAATGATTTTATGGGCACTCCGATTGCTCCTCCTGCCACTAATGCGGAGTCTTGTGATATTAATACTGCTTTGCTGAATCTTGTTATGAAAGATCAATTTTCTGGTACTCCTATTGAGGATGTCGCGTCCCGATGTCACTTGAAGCTACGTCGGTATTTCCCCAAAGAGGAAGGGATGATGCAGCACAGCGGCAGTAGGTATTTCCCTCAGATATGAAACCAAGGTTATCGAACCAGTAGAAGAACAAAGCAACACAATGTAAACAGCCCTTGCACACAAATAACAACCACTCGCAACCCGACGTGTTAAAGGGGTTGTCAATCCCTTTCGAGTAACTGCGCCAGAAATTGGCGCATGGGCGGGAGAAAGTTGTAATAGATTGAATAAATAGATCGGAAATAAAATAAAGTGCAGCAACGTATTTTTGTATTTTTGGTTTAATAGATCTGAAAATAAACGCAAAGGAAAAGTAGATCGCAAAGGCAAATATATGAGAAAGAGACCCGGGGGCCGTAGGTTTCACTAGTGGCTTCTCTCGAGAAAAATAGCAAACGGTGGGTGAACAAATTACTGTTGGGAAATTGATAGAACTACAAATAATCATGACAATGTCCAGGCAATGATCATTATATAGGCATCATGTCCAAGATTAGTAGATCGACTCTTGCCTGCATCTACTACTATTACTCCACACATCGAGCGCCACCCAACATGCATCTACTGTATTAAGTTCATGGAGAAACTGAGTAATGCAATAAGAACGATGACATGATGTAGACAAGATCTATCTATGTAGAGATAGACCCCATCGTTTTATCCCTAGTAGCAACGATACATACGTGTCGGTTCCCCTTCTGTCACTGGGACCAAGCACTGTAAGATCGAACCACTACAAAGCACCTCTTCCCATTGCAAGATAAATAGATCAAGTTGGCCAAAAAAAACCAAATATCGGAGAAGAAATACGAGGTTATAAGAAATAATGCATAAAAGAGATCAAAGAAACTCAAATACTTTCATGGATATAAAAAGATAGATCTGATCATAAACTCAAAGTTCATCGATCCCAACAAACACACGGCAAAAGAGTTACATCATTTGGATCTCCAAGAGAACATTGTATTGAGAATCAAGAGAGAGAGAGAGAGAGAGAGAGAGGAAGCCATCTAGCTACTAACTACGGAACTGAATGTCTACAAAGAACTACTCACGCATCATTAGAGAGGCACCAATGGAGGTGGTGAACCCCATCCGAGATGGTGTCTAGATTGGATCTGGTGGTTCTGGACTCTACGGCGGCTGGATCAATATCTCGTCGACTCCCCTAGGGTTTTGGGAATATTGGGGTATTTATAGAGCAAATAGGCGGCCCGGGGGGGCACCCGAGGTGGGCACAACCCACCAGGGTGCGCCTGGGCCTCCTGGCGTGCCCTGGTGGGTTGTGCTCTCCTCGGAGAACCCCCCAGGCACAGCCTGGCCCCATTATGATCCTTTTGGTCCCAAAAAAATCTCCGTAAAGTTTTGTTGCATTTGGACTCCGTTTGATATTGATTTCCTACGATGTAAAAAACATGTAGAAAACAACAACTGGCACTTGGCACCATGTCAATAGGTTAGTACCAAAAATGATATAAAATGACTATAAAATGATTATAAAACATCCAAGATTGATAATATAACAGCATGAAACAATCAAAAATTATAGATATGTTGGAGACGTATCTGAAAGTGCGTTATATCGACTAGAGGGGGGTGAATAGGCGATTTTTATGAAAGTCTTCAGAACATGAGAGTTTTGAAGACAAACGATAAAAATAGACCTATTACCATGCAGCGGAAGGTAGACTACACTAGGCAAACCATAGTCAAGTATTCAATGAAGTGAAAGCACAAAGACTAATAGCAGCTAGGTAGTAAGGATCAGATAGGAAGATATTGTGAAGCCAAACAGAACACGCAGTCACTTAGTGAAGACAAATGATAGAGCAAACATACAATGACATAACAAGGAGTAACAGTACGTAAAGAGAAGGGAAGGATGAAACCAGTGACTTGTTGAAGACAATGATGTGTTGGACCAGTTCCAGTTGCTGTGACAACTGTACGTCTGGTTAGGGCGGCTAGGTATTTAAACCTGAGGACACACAGTCCCGGACACCCAGTCCTGAACATGCATCTCAGGACACCCAGTCCTCACCATATTCTCCTTGAGCTAAGGTCACATAGACCTCGCCCAATCACTCTGGTAAGTCTTCAAGGTAGACTCCCAAACCTTCACAGACTTCGTTCACTGGCAATCCACAATGTCTCTTGGAAGCTCAGAACGTGACGCCTAACCGGCTGGAGGATGCACAGTCCTCAAGTGTAATAAGTCTTCAGATCACACAGACAAGAAGACTTAAGTGATGCCCAATTCTCTCTGGCTCTGGTGGTTAGGTCTTTATCCTCGCAAGGAATTCTCTCTCAAAGGCTTCGAGGTGGGTTGCTCTCAAACGACAAAAGTTGTGCTTTCAATCTGAGCAGCCAACCGTTTATGGTTGTAGGGGTGCGCTATTTATAGCCACTTGGCAACCCGACCTGATTTGTCCGAAATGACCCTGGGTCACTAAAGAACTGACACGTGTTCCAACGGTCAGATTTCAAACTCACACGGTAACTTTACTTGGGCTACAAGCAAAGCTGACTTGTCCGACTCTGGACAAGATTTGTTCTCATTGTCTTCACTCGAAGACATAGGTTTTTGGTTTAGGCATCACTTCAGTCATTCTAACTGGTTCTCTTGGACCCCACTTAACAGTATGGTGGTTCCTATGACTCAACACAAAAGAAAAAGAACTATGAAAGATCTAAGTCTTCGAGCTCCATAGGCTTCATATCATGTCTTCTCTTGTCATAGTCTTCAATGTGAATATCTTCATATACCACCTTTGACTTCAATGTCTTCATACATTTTTAGGGGTCATCTCTGGTAGTAAAACCGAATCATGAGGGACTTCTACCTGTGTTATTCTACAATTCTCACAAACACATTAGTCCCTCAACTAGGTTTGTCGTCAATACTCCAAAACCAACTAGGGGTGGCACTAGATGCACTTACAATCTCCCCCTTTTTGGTGATTGATGACAAACTAGTTGAAGTTTTCAACGGGGAATATAATCTGTGAAACTGTAAAGGATAAGGAATTGTCTTCATAAGTTGCAAGGGCTCCCCCTGAAGATGTGCATATAAGTTAATTTGCTTTTGGAATGAAAATGCACATGGCAGGTGGTACTTGTGGAGATCCACTTCAACTTATGATGACAATCCACTATGCATGTGAAAGTATATGAAGATAATGCCATGCATAATGGAAAATGGACGACTGCAGAATGAGCTAAGTGCGGAATTTATCGTCGCACATGCGGATTTTATCTTCGCAAAACAAGGTGGCAAATAAGTAGCAGACGACCATCTAGTTTAAGTGTTACAACTCATAAGAACCAAATGTAGCAAAAAAACGAGAGTTGTAAGCACGAAGCAAAATATAAGGCACCCGCCCATATGAACCCGCTTGAAGACTATCAATCTCGTATGCTTCTCCCCCTTTTGTCAGTAATGACCAAAAAGGTTTAAAGACATAGAGCCTCTACTCGTTCCCATGAGGAGTAGGTGAAGTAGCAGGGTTGTTGGTGTTGTTTGGCGGTGCAGAAGAGCTTGGAGGTGCTGAAGGAGGTGGCGGTGAAGTAGCATCATCTTCTTCCTCAATAATTATGGCAGTGACTGTGGCAGCAGAGGAAGAGAACTCAGAGTCTTCAAGGGATGGAGTTCCCAGCAGCACAGCCCTTCGAGGAGGTGTGGAGTCAAACTTGAATCTCTCAGTGAAGTCATCCTCTTGAAGATCAGCTTCAGAAAGCATCATCATTAGCCCTTTCCATGTGCGGCGACAGGTTTCATGGGCAACGAAAGCATTCTTGGTGGCAAGATTTCAAGTGCGATTAACATCCACCAAGAGGCTTTTCATCTGACGCTTCAGCCAGTCATGATGCCTATCTTGTTTCTGATGTAGGGCCACAAGAAGCTCTCGGTCATTGAGAACACGAGTGCGCTTCTTGGGTCTTGGAGCAGTGGCACTGTCAGTGGCTTCAGTGGAAGGAGGGTGTGGTGCACGTGTAGTGCCATCCAAAGGATACACCCGAGAAACTGCTTCAACGCCTTCAACGTTCTGTGTAAAACTCTGATGTTCTACATTCTGAAGACTTAGAGGTTGCTTGGCAGGCTCAGAATATATGGCTTCAGTAGACATGTCCACGTCAGGCAAGAAGATCCGATGGTTGCGGGCTAAGGGCTAATAAGAGATGGCGGAGTGTAGCTTGATCAGCCGCATGACCCAAGGGGCGTAGAACTTCAAACCAAACAGATCAATGCCTGATGCGGCAAGTTGGCGTATGAAGAAGTCCTGTGCATTGAAGCATTTGCCATGAAGTATATAGAAGACCAAAGTCTTCATTGCACCCTGAAGCTTGGCATTTGGAGAGTGCCCTTTGATAGGCCAGAGAGTTAGCCTGATGATGTGATAGATGGTTCTGGGCAGGTACTCAAGGTCTTCAACGAAGAACTATGTGGGATACGCAGCATCTTGGGGCAATGGCTTCATCATGCTGGGCATTTGACTCATATTAGGTGCTGGCCACTGAAAGATGCTCTCAATAGCTTCAGCATGCAGCTGACAGCCTTGCTCGAAGAGATCGCCAGGAGTGGGCAAGCCAGTGAGCTCAATGATGTCAAATGCATTGGCTTCGTGATGAACGTTGCCAGTCATCCACTCCAGGACCCAAGTCTTCGGATCTTTGCTGTATCCTTTGATGTGAAGTGTGGCATAGAATTGTAGCAGCAGCTCTTCATTCCAATGCTCTTCAGCAGTAACAAATTGCAGCAGACCCACTTGCTTGAAGCAATGCAACACTTCTTCTAGACAGGGCAGACCAGCTATAGCTTCAACGTCAAGGCGCTTGTGTGGGAAGATGCGACCTTGGTTGTAAAGAATGCAAGAGTAATAGCTTCGCTGAGGATAGCTCCAGAACCGATCAGATGATATTCGTTCCCTTGAGTAGGGGTTCCTGGAGCTATTGAAGAACGTGTTGTCTGCCCTGAAGCCATTGATGTTGAAGGAGCCAGGTGCTGATGCCGGACCTGGAAACCTTAGCAATCTTGGGATTGGCTTCTGGACCTGAGGCCTGTGCTCAACATGATAGTTGAATTGGGGACCGGCAGCAGACTTAGGAACAGAAGTGGCGCGATCAGTGGCTTCGTTGTCTTCTGAAGCTTTTGCTGGGGAGGGCTCCACATTAGCTTCGTTGTTGGTTGTGGCAGCCTCAAGATTTTCATCCTCCACTTGACTAGCTGGAGGGTCGGTCACAGGCACGTTCGCCTGGAGAACTGCTTCTTGGTGGAGCAGGGGAGTGGGATCTTGTGGTACTTCTTCTTCTGCGGCTGATGCAGCCGGAATGTCTTCAGCATAGACTTGAGGCCTTGGACCTTTGCGAAGCCTGTGGAACGCAGACGACGCCTGTGGAGTTGGAGTGGGCTGGGCCTCATAGTCTTCTTCCTCTTGTGGGCGATCTGCCCATGAAGCATCCTGTGCAATTGGCGTCAGTGGACGACCAATGCTGATGAGTTCGTTGTTTTCTAACTGAGGAAGGACTGCATCATCTTTTACATTGTCATGATGACCAATGTCTTCAGCAGCGATGGGATCAGCTGCTGGAATGTCTTCAGCTTCAGGAGCCTCTGTGGAAGCAGGCTCATGAACCGTCAGTTGACGTTCTGCGTCAGGATGAACCATAGAAATGGGTTCAACTATCAAGGGCTTTGTGGGAGCAGCCCGAGCTTTCTTGGTTTTTCGCTTTTCTTGGTGGGGGCAGTAGGAGAGTCTTTAGAGTATTACCTCTTCCTGGCTTCAGCCTCAGCAGTTCTTGTCTTCTTGAGTTCTGAAGCTGTTGACCGGCTCTTTGGCTTCGGGCCAGTCATTCTTGTTGGGAAGACAATCAGAACTGCTTCTTGCCTTGGTGCATCAGATTCAGCCGTAGCAGGCTTCTTCTTCTTCTTTGCGGCCATCCTGGGGTCAATGCCAGGACGCCCAAGTGCCTTGCGCTTCTCAGCCTCATTATAGGCTTGCACACATCTGTCAGCCAGAGTCTTCATGCGCTCACGCGAACCCTGAGCTTCTGCACGCTTCTTCACAAAGGCTTCCTTGAGCTCGTGCATCATTGTCTTGAAGTTCTTCACTTCTTGCATGCTGAGCTTGGCCATATGCTTCTTGAACTGAGCCTTTTCATAGTCAATCTTCTGCTTCAGCTCAACAATGCGCTGGGCAATAGCAAGTTCTGAAGCAATGGCGCCTTGGAAGGCGACACTGAGGCCAATGGGTAGCTGCAGATCTTCAAAGGTGATGTTTGGCATGTCAAACCACTCGTCAATGAAGTTGTGGATGATGGTGACATCAAAGAGAGGCAGATCATTGAAGATTTCTGCTTCTTCTTTGCTCTTGATGAGTTGCTCAAGAGCGTCATCTGCAAGATCTTCATCACTTGACAGATCAATGTCGTCGTTGCGCAGAATGGCAGCAGCTGTTAGCTCTTTGCTAGTGTGAAACAGAGGCATCTTGGCCTTCTGGGGCCTTGAGACGCGTGATAAGTCTTCAGACTGCACACTGTCTTCAGGAGGTGCAGTTGCCAATGGCTTTGCCCTTGAGATTTTTGGTGAAGGGGCCGGCTTTGAAGCTTTTGGCTTCTTCAACTGCTTTGGCTTCGGCACTGCAGGCGCGTCATCAGACTCAGTGTTAGCTGCAGGCTCATTCACTGCAGTCCCTTGAACCAAGATGTAGGTGATGAGGCCTTCAAGGTTGGCGAAAGGGCCGATGACATTGGGTTCTGCATGTCGTGTGCCATCTGCCCTTGGAGATGAGGGACCAGGGTTGAAGTCTAACCCAAAAGTCTTCTTGTTCTGCTTCGCTGAGTTCTAAGCAAACTGGAAGTTGCGCTTGAACAGATTGTCATCACGACACCATAGCAGTGACGATGAGTGTGCATCGTCAGGCTGTGGTCCACGGACCATGCATGGATAGAAGCCTTGAGCAATGGCTTCATCTCTGGACCTGGGTAGAAGATTATTGAATAGGATGTCTCCCCATGGTCTCTTGATGGCGCTTTTCTCAGCATACTCCTGGGTCACAAATCTGTATTTGAACCATTGTTCTGCCCAATATCTTCGAATCCATTGGATTCGGGTCTTGCGCTGACTGTAATCCTCTTCAGGATCTGTCTTGTACATTTCTGAGAGTTCATCTGGCAGATCTCTGGAGGTCTCACCACGACGCTTTCTGCCACCCTTCCTTGCTGCTTTCTCTGAAGCCATAAACTTTAACTTGAAAGGCTTCAAGACGTTCAAAGGCTTCAAAGGTTTTCATTTGCTGGACCAACAGGAACTGGCTTCGGGAGAATTTATATGATGCTGTAAGAATTCTGCAAATGAATGCAGACTATGAGAACCAAAGGATTCTCCCACGGACATGTACCTGTGACAGCATTAAGGTGCGAGGAAAGGGGAAGAGGTCATATGCATTCTCAGAAGATTTTGAAGATAAATCAGTTTAGAAGACATTGACCTCATCGTGCGAAGACATTCACTCATAGATAAGAAGTTGGTTCCAGATTTGTACGAATCCACAGACTAGTACAAGTGAGGAATCTAACTACTTTGTGAAGCACAAGTGAATATACTAGGCATGTTTATGAGATGCAGTATGAGAGAGATCTAGCTTGTGTGAACAGAAACTGCTTGTGGTAGAAAGTGACAGATCAATAGGATCAACGGTGCTGTAAAAAGGGAGTTTTATTTACCACACTGAGAACTGCTAGACGAAGTGGGAGATGAGGCAGAGCAGTTCGATCCTCTGTGCCCTAACTTGGCGACGGAGGACACCTACGGCGACGGCGGAGAGGACGATGTCCGCGGTCAGCGTGAAGACGGCGTCAGAGAGGTTGCGGCAGCGAAGCGCTTCGTCGCCGGCGTCGTCGAGAGCTAGCGGTGGCGCTAGGGTTCGTGCGAGGGTGGAAGAAGAGATAATGACCACTGTGAGTGTGTATTTATAGGCACATGGGCGGCATTGTGCTATTACACAGGTGCCCCTGGCGATTCGCATTTGGGGAACACGTGGCCATTATGCGGAATTTTGGGGTTTGTTCCATGTCCCACGCACGCCAGGATTGTCGGGTGGTCGTTCCTACTTCTCCGGAATTCATGTGGAGGAATGAGCATTGAAAACGGACTTAATGGTTGTCTCTGTATCTTCTGCTGACAAGGACGCAGAGAAGACATTCGACAGTTTCAATAGAATGCATATGACTTGGAGAGATAGAGTTTGAGATAGAAAGCATAGAGAGGTTAGGGTCCAATCACATTCACTTAGTTCAAAAGATTCAACACGAAGACATAGCTATAAGTGAATGCTGTAGAGGACAGAATACTAGCATATGTATATATATATCTATAATCAACATAGTGAAGATAATCATGAAAATATGTTGAGATCGAAGCCAAACCAAATGTGAAGATATTGCAAGGTAACGCCATGAGTGAAACACTTCAAAATAGAACGTTTGGTGGTGGCGTTACCCACCGTATAGGAAGTTTTAGACCCAGACACAGCGCACAATTATCATGGCGCTCCCAAGTCAAATTCCACATTAATGTATTCACACTTAGAATGTATGCCTTCATTGATTGAAGATATACTTAACTTCGTGTGTTGCACATCTAAGTCATCAATATGCATAAGGGTTAGGATGTGTGCCTGATCACAGGACATTTGAGGATTCCAGGATATTTAGCTCACACCGTAACTTGCAAAACCTCTTCTCATCCAAGGGCTTGGTGAAGATATCTGCCAATTGCTCTTCAGTGTTGACGTGTATGATATCAATGTCTTCCTTCACAACATGATCTCTGAGAAAGTGATGACGAATTTCAATGTGCTTTGTCTTCGAGTGCTGAACTGGGTTGTTAGCAATCTTGATGGCGCTTTCGTTGTCGCAGTAAAGTGGCACTTGCTTCAGATGAATGCCATAGTCCTTGAGTGTTTGCTTCATCCACAGAAGCTGAGCGCAGCAAGATCCAGCAGCAATGTATTCA
Organism: Triticum aestivum; assembly: GCF_018294505.1. NCBI lineage: Eukaryota > Viridiplantae > Streptophyta > Magnoliopsida > Poales > Poaceae > Triticum > Triticum aestivum. The sequence continues at coordinate 417,418,262 of NC_057812.1, read as the reverse complement.
GATTCAGCAGTGGAGAGAGATACATAGTTCTGCTTCTTTGAAGACCAACATACAAGTGATCGTCCCAGAAAGTGACATGTGCCTGATGTAGACTTGCGATCAACTTTGTCACCAGCATAATTAGCATCCGAGAATCCAACCAGATCAAACTCTGAGCCCTTTGGGTACCATAATCCTAGAGTTGGGGTGTGAGCCAAATATCGAAGAATTCGCTTCACAACTAAGTGATGTGACTCCTTTGGTGCCGCTTGAAATCGAGCACACATGCAAACACTAAGCATAATATCTGGCCTAGATGCACATAGATAAAGTAAAGAACCAATCATGGAGCGGTATACCTTTTGATCGAACTCTTTACCATTGTCGTCAGGACCCAGATGATGTTTGGCTGGCATTGGTGTTGTGAAGCCTTTGTAGTCTTGCATACCGAACTTCTTCAGGCAATCTTTGAGATACTTCTCTTGAGATATGAAGATGCCATTGCGTTGTTGTCGTATTTGAAGACCAAGGAAGAACTTCAGCTCCCCCATCATGGACATATGATATTGCTCTTGCATCATATATCCAAACTCTTCACTATACTTTTGATTGGTGCAGCCAAAGATAATGTCATCCACATATATTTGGCACACAAACAGTTCACCATCATATGTCTTCGTGAAAAGAGTGGGATCTAGGGAACCAGGTATGAAGCCTTTGCTCTTCAGGAAGTATTTGAGTGTGTCATACCAGGCCCGAGGGGCTTGTTTGAGGCCATACAGTGCCTTGTTGAACTTGTATACCATGTCAGGATGTTTTGGATTTTCAAAGCCAGCTGGTTGTGCAACATACACTTCTTCTTCAATCTTGCCATTGAGAAAGGCACTCTTCACATCCATTTGATATAGAAGTATGTTATGATGATTTGCATAGGCCAGCAGTATGCGTATGGCTTCAAGTCTAGCCACAGGAGAAAATGTTTCATCGAAGTCAATGCCTTCCACTTGAGTATATCCTTGAGCAACGAGACGAGCTTTGTTTCTGACAACTTGACCATGCTCATCTTGCTTGTTGCGGTATATCCATTTGGTGCCTATTATATTGTGCTTCCGTGGATCAGGACGCTTAACCAGTTCCCATACATTATTCAGCTCAAACTGTTGAAGCTCTTCTTGCATAGCTTGAATCCATTCAGGTTCCATGAAGGCTTCTTCAACTTTCTTGGATTCTGCTATTGAGACAAATGCGAAGTGCCCACAAAAATTTGCTAGCTGAGTTGCCCTTGAACGAGTGAGTGGACCAGTTGCATTGATGCTATCAATTATTCTTTCAATCTGCACTTCATTGGCAACGCGAGGATGTACAGGGCGAAGACTTTTCTCTTGCTGTTCATTGTCGTTGTTGGAAGGAATATCTTCAGGCTGAGCATTGTCTTCATGTTGATTAGGTGCTGAAATGATAAGTTCTTCTTCAGGATGAGCTTTAGAAGGTATAATTTCTCCAGTTCCCATTAGCTTGATTGATTCACTGGATGGAACTTCATCTAGCACATTTGGCAGTTGCTCTCTTTGTGAACCGTTGGTCTCATCGAACCGCACATCCACTGTTTCAACCACTTTGTAATGAAAGAGATTGAAGACTCTGTAGGAGTGTGAATCCTTTCCATATCCAAGCATAAAACCCTCATGTGCTTTTGGTGCAAACTTTGAGGTGTGATGTGGGTCCTTGATCCAGCACCTTGCGCCAAATACTCTGAAGTAACTGACATTTGGTTTCTTGCCAGTAAGGAGCTCATAAGATGTCTTGTTCAGTAGCTTGTGAAGATAAACACGATTGATTGTATGGCATGCAGTATCAATGGCTTCGGGCCAGAATTTTCTTGGGGTCTTGTATTCATCTAGCATCGTTCTGGCCATTTCAATTAGTGTTCTGTTCTTGCGTTCGACGACGCCATTCTGCTGTGGCGTGTACGGGGCTGAGAATTCATGTGTGATGCCCAAGGTATCAAGATATGTATCAAGGCCAGTGTTCTTGAATTCAGTGCCATTGTCACTTCTGATGTGCCTTATCTTGGCGCCAAAATTGTTCATAGCTCGATTGGCGAAGCGTCTGAAGACATCCTGCACTTCAGTCTTGTAAAGGATTATGTGCATCCAAGTATATCTAGAATAATCATCAACAATAACGAAGCCATAGAGGCAAGCAGTAGTAGTTAGAGTTGAGTAATGAGTGGGACCGAAAAGATCCATGTGAAGCAGTTCGAAGGGTTGAGTAGTGGTCATGATTGTCTTCGAGGGATGTTTGGCCCTCGTCATCTTCCCTGCTTCACAGGCACCGCATAAGTGGTCTTTCTTGAACTTGATGCCCTCGATGCCTATGACATGCTTCTTCTTCGCAAGGGTGTGGAGGTTCCTCATGCCAGCATGTCCAAGCCTCCGATGCCAAAGCCAGCATTCTGAAGCCTTTTCTAGAAGACATATTGCAAGCTGTGGCCCTGCTAAGAAATCTACCACATACAAATCATCTTTTCGATACCCTTCAAACACTAGAGACTTGTCAGATTCCATTAGTACAAGGCAACGATATTTTCCAAACATTACGATCATGTTCAAATCGCAAAGCATTGAGACAGACATTAAGTTGAAGCCAAGGGATTCAACAAGCATGACTTTATCCATGTGTTGATCCCTTGAGATTGCAACTCTACCTAGACCCAATACCTTACTTTTACCAGTGTCAGCAAATGTGATGTGGCTCTTGTCGGATGGACGTAAGGTTGAGTCCATAAGAAGACTTCTTTTGCCAGTCATGTGATTTGTACACCCACTGTCAATAATCCATTCTGAAGACGCTGGTGTCGTACCCTATAGTGCAGTTAGGGGGATAGGCTTCACCAAGAGCATTGTGAAGCAAAAACATTTGACGAACCAGTGGGTTATGAAAGCTTAGATCCAAGTTAGGACTAATAGGGATAGTAGCAAGCGATTCAGGTACGAAGTACATAGTAAGACCATTTGGGCATTTGATCTTGCGCCCTACAAGATGTTTAAGGTCCCCGGCAATAGCGTCAGACGATTTTGGTTTTCTGCTGGAGACCTTTCCCTGCAAAAGAGAGTTAAGCTTTCTTAGCCACCCACATCTTCAAGGGTGGCTTAGAAGCAATGAGTCCAAGTGCAGCATCTGAGAATTTTGGCTTTGAAGCCCTAGCAAAAAGTCTTGCAGGCGGACAATAGTACTCATAAGAATAAGCAGAATAGTTCTTGGTCTTATGAACATGGCGGTTTGATGAACCGCTCCCATATTCATATGCCTGAGTATGGTTTCCCTGCAAAACATTTGCGTTAGTGCGACTCAGGTGAATCTTCTATCTGTATGAAGCCTTTGGACCGTATGAAGCCTTTGGTCTGAGGTTTGTCTTCTTCACGTGAGGTGTCATGAAGACATTCATAGGAAGATTTTCCAGGCACCTTTTCAGAACCCAGATCTTCTTCATAGGCGGTCCATTCCTGCAGTTAGTACCAATGTACCTGGCAAACACTTCACCATTCTGATTCTTAAACAGTATATAGTTTGCATCAAAGGATTCATCAATGATAATGGGGTTAGCACAAGTGAAGCCAGTTAGATTGGATGGATCTACTGAAGGTTCCTTTGCAGCAACCCACATGGTTTTGGGGTATTGCTCAGGTTTCCAGTAAGAGCCATCTGCATTCATTTTCCTTACGAACCCAACACCCTCTTTCCTAGGGTTTCGGTTCAGAATCTGCTTTTTGAGGACATCACATAGTGTCTGATGCCCTTGAAGACTTTTGTACATCCCTGTTTCAAGCAATGTCTTCAACCTAGCATTCTCATCAGCAATAGCGGTGGTATCCTCGACAGAGGGGTTAGTTACCACATCAACAGTTGAAGATACTGCAACAGCAGTAGCAGTAGAACATTCAGCAACAGAAGTAACATTATCACGCTCAATGCATTTAAGACATGGTGGTTCAAATCCTTCCTGAGCGGGACCGATCTGTTTGGCGCGAAGTGACTCGTTTTTCGTTTGAAGATCTTCATGAACCGCTCTCAATTTCTCAAGATCCTGCTTCCTTTGAAGATAATCATAGGAAAGCTTTTCATGAGTTGTTGAGAGAGTTTCATGACGACTTTCAAGTTCCTGATACTTAACGTGAAGATTTTTTATGTCTTCAATTAAGGATTCCGATCGAGTCATTTCAGCACCTAACAGATCATCGCTTCTGTCTAACAGTTTTTGAATATGTTCCATAGCTTTCTGTTGTTCAGTTGCAATTTTAGCAAGTGTTTTGTAGCTAGGTTTTGAACCACAATCAGAGTCATCGTCACTAGATGTTTGATAGTGAGTAGTGCGTGTGTTTACCTTGGCACCGCGTGCCATGAAGCAGTAGGTAGGAGCGGAGTAGTCCTTGTCATTTGCATCGGTGTCAGTGATGAAGTCATTGTCTTCAGTGTTGAAGATGGACTTGGCAACCTATGTTGTAGCCAGACTTGCGACGCCTGAGTCGGATTCCTCCTCAGACTCCACCTCCGTCTCCTTAGAAGCAGACTCCTCCTCTGAATCCATTTCCTTGCCAACAAACGCACATGCCTTGCCAGATGAGCTCTTCTTATGTGATGAAGACTTTGAGGAAGACTTGGAAGAACACTTTGAGTATTTCTTCTTCTTCTTCTTGTCGTCAGAGTCATATTCCTTGCTCTTCTCCTTCTTTTTGTTCTCATTGTCCCACTGTGGACACTCAGAGATGAAGTGGCCAAGTTTCTTGCACTTGTGACATGTTTTCCTCTTGTAGTCATGAGCAGGAGCTTCATCATTCCTTGAACTTGATCGGGAAGACTTTCTGAAGCCTTTCTTCTTGGTGAATTTTTGGAACTTCTTGACAAGCATAGCAAGTTCCCTTCCAATGTCTTCAGGATCATCAGAACTGCTGTCAGATTCTTCTTCAGATGAGGAGACAGCTTTTGCCTTCAAGGCACGAGTTCGCCCATAGTTTGGACCGTAGATATCTCTTTTCTCCGAAAGCTGAAACTCATGTGTGTTGAGCCTCTCAAGTATGTCAGACGGATCGAGTGTCTTGAAATCAGGACGTTCTTGAATCATCAGGGCCAGGATGTCAAACGAACTATCAAGTGATCTCAGCAGCGTCTTGACGACTTCGTGTTTGGTAATCTCAGTGACGCCGAGGGCTTGAAGCTCATTTGTGATGTCAGTGAGTCGGTCAAATGTGTGCTGGACATTCTCATTGTCATTTCGCTTGAAGCGGTTGAAGAGGTTGCGAAGGACACTGATTCTCTGATCTTTCTGGGTTGAGATGCCTTCATTGACCTTGGAGAGCCAGTCCCAGACCATCTTGGATGTCTTCAAAGCACACACACGGCCATATTGTCCTTTGGTCAGATGACCACAGATGATATTCTTGGCAGTAGAGTCCAACTGAACGAAATTCTTGACATCAGCAGCAGTGACACCTTCTCCAGCCTTAGGAACGCCGTTCTCGACGACATACCATAGGTCGACGTCAATGGCTTCAAGATGCATACGCATCTTATTCTTCCAGTAGGGATATTCAGTTCCATCGAAGACGGGGCACGCAACGGAGACTTTAATTATCCCTGCAGTCGACATAGCTAAAACTCCAGGTGGTTAAACCGAATCACACAGAACAAGGGAGCACCTTGCTATGATACCAATTGAAAGTGCATTATATCGACTAGAGGGGGGTGAATAGGCGATTTTTATGAAAGTCTTCAGAACATGAGAGTTTTGAAGACAAACGATAAAAATAGACCTATTACCATGCAGCGGAAGGTAGACTACACTAGGCAAACCATAGTCAAGTATCCAATGAAGTGAAAGCACAAAGACTAATAGCAGCTAGGTAGTAAGGATCAGATAGGAAGATATTGTGAAGCCAAACAGAACACGCAGTCACTTAGTGAAGACAAATGATAGAGCAAACATACAATGACTTCACAAGGAGTAACAGTAAGTAACGTGAAGTGAAGATGAAACCAGTGACTTGTTGAAGACAATGATATGTTGAACCAGTTCCAGTTGCTGTGACAACTGTACGTCTGGTTGGAGCGGCTAGGTATTTAAACCTTAGGACACACAGTCCTGAACACGCAGCTCAGGACACCCAGTCCTCATCGTATTCTCCTTGAGCTAAGGTCACATAGACCTCGCCCAATCACTCTGGTAAGTCTTCAAGGTAGACTCCCAAACCTTCACAGACTTCGTTCACTGGCAATCCACAATGTCTCTTGGAAGCTCAGAACGCGACGCCTAACCGGCTGGAGGATGCACAGTCCTCAAGTGTAATAAGTCTTTAGATCACACAGACAAGAAGACTTAAGTGATGCCCAATTCTCTCTGGCTCTGGTGGTTAGGTCTTTATCCTCGCAAGGAATTCTCTCTCAAAGGCTTCGAGGTGGGTTGCTCTCAAACGACAAAAGCCGTGCTTTCAATCTAAGCAGCCAACCGTTTATGGTTGTAGGGGGTGGGCTATTTATAGCCACTTGGCAACCCGACCTGATTTGTCCGAAATGACCCTGGGTCACTAAGGAACTGACACGTGTTCCAACGGTCAGATTTCAAACTCACACGGAAACTTTACTTGGGCTACAAGCAAAGCTGACTTGTCCGACTCTGGACAAGATTCGCTCTCATTGTCTTCACTCGAAGACACAGGTTTTTGGTTTAGGCATCACTTCAGTCATTCTGACTGGTTCTCTTGGACCCCACTTAACAGTACGGTGGTTCCTATGACTCAACACAAAAGAAAAAGAACTATGAAAGATCTAAGTCTTCGAGCTCCATAGGCTTCATATCGTGTCTTCTCTTGTCATAGTCTTCAATGTGAATATCTTCATATACCACCTTTGACTTCAATGTCTTCATACATTTTTAGGGGTCATCTCTGGTAGTAAAACCGAATCATGAGGGACTTCTACCTGTGTTATTCTGCAATTCTCACAAACACATTAGTCCCTCAACTAGGTTTGTCATCAATACTCCAAAACCAACTAGGGGTGGCACTAGATGCACTTACAGTATCATGTCCCATCTTAATACCTTTGTGGAATTATGCGATATGCAAAAGAAAAAAGATGTGGACAATGATGTTGTGAAGACAAAATTATTTCCGTTTTCTTTGCGTGATTCTGCAAAAAAAATGTTCTCTTCTTTGCTTCGCAATAGTATCGATTCTTGGAAGAAGTGCAAAGATGCTTATATCACTAAGTATTTTCCACCCGCAAAAGTTATTTCCCTTTGAACCCAGATCATGAATTTCAAGCAACTTGAACATGAGCATGTTGCACAATCTTGGGAAAGGATGAAAACGATGCTAAGGAATTTCCCAACTCATGGGTTAAATCTTTGGATGATCATACAAAAAATTTATGCGGGATTGAGTTTTGTTTCTCGTAATCTTTTAGATTCCGCCATAGGTGGTACTTTTATGGAAATTACTTTGGATGAAGCCACTAATTGCTTGATAATATTATGGCTCATTATTCACAATGGCATACCGAAAGAGCTCCTACTAGTAAAAAAGTTAATTCGGTTGAAGAAATTTCTTCTTTGAGTGAAAAAGTTGATGCTCTTATGAAAATGGTTGCTAGTAACAGTGCTCCTATTGATTTCAATGATATGCCTTTGTCTACTTTGATTTAGCAAAATAGTGATGTCGTAGATGTGAATTTTATCTCGCGCAACAATTTCAATAACAATGCTTATAGAGGTAATTTTAATCCTAGGCCTTTTCCTAGTAATTCCTCTAATAACTATGGTAGTTCCCATGGAAATCCTTCTTATAATAATAATAATAGGAACACCTATGATCTTTAGAATAATATCAAAGAATTTATCAACACGCAAAAAGTTTTCAACACTACCATAGAAGAAAAGTTGAATAAGATTGATGTTTTGTCTAGAAGTGTTGATAGAATTTCTCATAATGTAGAAAATCTCAAGATAAAATTTTTTGTGCTTAAAGTTGAGGAATAAATTAAAGCTCTTTATGTTTCTATGGATGAAAGTAAGAAAAGAACCGCTATCCTTAGAGGTAAAAGATAATTTTTAGAAAAAATATTTTCTAATGATTACTTTCATAAAAGTGATGAAGATCTTAAAATGATTGGTGTTTCTTCTATTGATTTCTTGTTTAGTAAAGTTAAGATTGATGAAAAAGGGACTGGAGAAGAGTCAACTTTAGCTAAAAGGCGTCCCGATAATTCGAAGGGTGACAATCTTGTTGGGAAAATTGATAAAAGTGGGTTTGAAGAGGTCAAAACTTTAACTAGTGATGTGCCCACTCTTTTGGATTACAAAGACTTTAATTATGATAGTTGCTATTTTATTGATTGTATTTCTTTATTGCAATCCATGATAAATTCACCCCATGCTTATGAACAAAATAAAGCTTTTACTAAACATATTGTTGATGCTATGATGAAAGCTTTAGAAGAAAAGTTGTAATTAGAAGTTTCAATTCCTAGAAAATTGCATGATGAATGGGAACCTACTATCAAAGTAAATATTAAAAATTATGAGTGTTTTGCTTTGTGTGACTTGGGTGCTAGTGTTTCTACAATTTCGAAATCTTGATGTGATGTGCTTGGTCTTACCGATATTGAAGAATGCTCTTTAAATTTGCACTTGGTGGATTCCACTATTAAAAAGCCTATGGGAAGAATTAATGATGTTCTTATTCTTGCAAATAGGAATTATGTGCCCATAGATTTTTTTTGTTCTTGATATTGATTGCAATCCATCTTGTCCAATTATTCTTGGTAGACCGTTTTTATGCACTATTGGTGCCGTGATTGATATGAAAGAAGGCAATATTTCCTTTGAGGAAGGGTATGGAACACTTCCCTAGAACAAGAATTAGGCCACCATATGAATCAATCGTGAGGGCATCTTATGGATCTCGAAACAAAGATGACAAAACTTAGATCCTTGCTTTATGCCTAGCTAAGGGCGTAAAACTATAGCGCTTGTTGGGAGGCAACCCAAGGAATTAAATTTATTTTTGCTTATTGCTTTCTGTTCTTGAGTGTTTGCACAATTATGCTACTGTTATGATTGTGTTTTTGTGTTTTAATTAGTATTTGTGCCAAGTAAAGCCTTTAGGATCTTCTTGGGTGATAGTTGTTTGATCTTGCTGAAAAAACAAAAACTTTTGCGCTCGCGGAAATAATTTTCATTTTTAACCAGAGAGCGATAAAATACTAATTCCTTCTGCAGTAGATTAATATACAAATTGCCCAGTCCTTCCTAATTTTTCAGAGTTTTTGGATTTACAGAAGTATTCGAATTATCCAGATTGCTACAAACTATTCTGATTTTGACAGATTCTGTTTTCTTTGCGTTGTGTGCTTGTTTTGATGGCTCTATGGTTTTCTTTGATGAGTTTTTTCCGTAGAAAAGTTGGAATACAGTAGATATAATGCAAGAACAAAATATGAATTGGTTTACTACAGCACTTATAGTAGTGATTTGTTTTCTTATACTAACGGATCCCACGATGGCTTTTGTTGAGTTTTGTGTGATTGAAGTTTTCAAGTTTTGGGTTTTCTTACGATGGATGAAGGAATAAGGAGTAAGAAGAGCCTATGATTGGGGATGCCCCGGCATACCAAGCTATTATCCAAAATAGAGCAAGCAACTAAGCTTGGGGATGCCCCCGAGTGGCATCCCCTTTTTCTTCTAACGACCATCGGTATTTTATTCGAAGCTATAATTTTATTCGTCAAATACTATGTGTTTTGCTTGGAGCGTCTTGTATGATATGAGTCTTTGCTTGTTTTATTTTTTGTTTTAAGTCTTGATTGCTTTCTGGACACAACTATTTGAGAGAGCCAAAATTATGTCATGACTTGTTAAAATTGCTCTCTATGCTTCACTTAATTTTTTATGAGCTATGGACTTGCTCTATTGCTTCACTTATATCTTTTTGAGCACGGTGTGCTTTTGTATTGTTGAAGAAATGATCTCTTGCTTCACTTAGATTTATTTGAGAGTTATTAAAATTTTCAATAGATTCTCTCTTGCTTCACTTAAATTAATTTGAGAGAAAGAAATGTTATGCTCATGATCTTCACTTATATTTGTTTGAGCTTGTCAAAAGAAACAGATGAAAATTAGTCCCAAAGTGATAGATATCCAAGAAGGATATAATAAAAACTTTCATGAAGATCATTGGACAAAATAAACTTAATTCTTAGTAATAGTTTTGAGATATGATGATGTGATATGTGAGTCATGTTGATGAGTAATTATGCTTTAGTAAGAATATTGGTGTTAAGGTTTGTGATTCCCTATGCAAGCACGAAAGTCAATAATTATGCAATGAAATTATATCCTACTTATGGTGCATTATTCGGTGTTAACTATGCTTAATGCTCGCTTATGAGATTATTCGTTTCTTGGTTGGTCACTCCTCAATCTTTTTGCTAGCCTTCATTCTGCACTAAGTATGATCACTACTTGTGCATCCAAAAACCTTTAAACCAGTTTTGCCACATGAGTCCACTATATCTACCTATACATGGTATTCTTTTGCCATTCTAAGCAAATTTGTATGTGCCATCTCTAATTTTCAAAATAAACTTCTCTTTTGTGTGTTCATACCGCTCGCAAAGCGGTGAGGGGTGGCTAATATTTTCCATGCTAGATGTGTTATTCTCACGATGAGTGTTTGTTCACTTGTCATTGCACGAGAGTAAGGCAAAGGTATTAGGGATGCCCAGTCCCAAAATGAAAAATGAATTTACTTTATGTTTTCAAATAATAAATTCCTTGGAAAGTGCTGGTATGCAAGGCACCAGTGGATACGGTTAGCCATGGAAAGTGAAAGTATGGTGGAAAAAGGAATAAACTTTAATTTCTGTTTGAGAACCGCCTATGATATATCTAGCATGGAAAGTGTTGGGAACTCTAAGTCATTTTCGTTGGTGGGAAGGACACACCTCCCAAAATGTTTTTTATCTCTAAGTTTTTCGCTTTGAGCTCTGGCACCTCTACAAATCCCTACTTGCCTATGCGAAGGGCCTCTCTTTTACTTTATGCAATTTTTATTTTGAATTTGAGTATCCATCTTCTCTTATAAAAGCACCAACTAGGAGGCACTATGATTGTACTTGAGCATTGGGTGTAGTTAATATGCGAGTGTGTTTCATGAATGGATCAATGATTGAGCATGATGGGCTAGGGATAGCTTATTTTAGCGTTGATATTTTGAAAGACAGCATTGCTTGTTGATATGCTTGAGTATTTAAGTTATCATGTCAAAACTAGACTATTGCTTTGAACAATATAAAAGTACAAATGTCCATGCTATAAAGAAAAGAATATGATATGACATGTTAGGCAACATTCCACATCAAAAATTCTGTTTTTATCACTTACCTACTTGAGGACGAGCAAGAGTTAAGCTTGGGGATGCTGATACGACTCCAATGTATCTATAATTTTTTATTGTTCCATGTTGTTATATTATCAATCTTGGATGTTTTATAATCATTTTATAGTCATTTTATATCATTTTTTGGTACTAACCTATTGACATAGTGCCAAGTGCCAGTTGTTGTTTTCTGCATGTTTTTTACATCGCGAGAAATCAATACCAAATGGAGTCCAAATGCAAAGAAACTTTGCTAAGATTTTTTATGGACCAAAAGACACCCAATGGGCCAAGGCAGCGCCTGGGGGTGCTCCGATTGGAGCACAACCCACCAGGGCATGCCAGGAGGCCCAGGCGCGCCCTGGTGGGTTGTGCCCACCTCGGGTGCCCCTCGGACTGCCTCTTTGCTTTATAAATACCCCCAATATTCCAGAAACCCTAGGGGAGTCGACGAAAATCAATTCCAGCCGCCGCAGAGTCCAGAACCACCAGGTCCAATCTAGACACCATCACGGAGGGGTTCACCACTTCCATTGGTGCCTCTCCGATGATGCATGAGTAGTTCTTTGTAGACCTTCGGGTCCGTAGTTAGTAGCTAGATGCCTTCCTCTCTCTCGTCTGATTCTCAATACAATGGTCTCTTGGAGATCCATATGATGTAACTCTTTTTGCGGTGTGTTTGTTTGGATTGGATGAACTTTGAGTTTATGATCAGATCTATCTTTTTATATCCATGAAATTTATTTGAGTTTATTTGATCTCTTATATGCATGATTGCTTTTAGCCTTGTATTTCTTCTCCGATATTTGGGTTTTGTTTGGCCAACTTGATCTATTTATCTTGCAATGGGAAGAGGTGCTTTGTAGTGGGTTCGATCTTACGGTGCTTGATCCCAGTGACAGAAGGGGAACCGACACATATGTATCATTGCTACTAAGGATAAAACGATGGGTTCTATCTCTACATAGATAGATCTTGTCTACATCATGTCATCATTCTTATTGCATTACTCCGTTTCTCCATGAACTTAATACACTAGATGCATGTTGGATAGCGGTCGATGTGTGGAGTAATAGTAGTAGATGCAGGCAGGAGTCGGTTTACTAATCTTGGACGTGATGCCTATATAATGATCATTGCCTGGATATTGTCATGATTATTTGAAGGTCTATCAATTGGCCAACAGTAAAAAAATACCCATCGTTTGCTATTTTTCTCGAGAGAAGCCACTAGTGAAATCTACGGCCCCCGGGTCTCTTCTTTAATATATTTGCCTCCGCGGTCTATTTTCCTTTTATTTTCATATCTATTAAACTGAAAATACAAAAATACCTTGCTGCACTTTATTTTATTTGGCGTTTGATCTATCAAATTATTACAACTTTCTCCCGTCCTCATGCCAATTTCTAGCACCATTTCCCGAAAGGGATTGACAACCCCTTTAACATGTCGGGTTGCGAGTATTTGTTATTTGTGTGCATGTGTTGTTTACGTAGTGTTGCTTGGTTCTCCTACTGGTTCGATAACCTTTATCTCATCACTGAGGGAAATACCTACCGTCGTTGTGCTGCACCATCCCTTCCTCTTTGGGGAAATACCAACGTAGTCTAGCAAACGTCACGCCGCCGTCTCTAGGTGGAACTTGGGCAGGAGCACTTTTGCCCTCCGGTGGAGCGATTCCACCGAGGGAACTTCCCTCCCGGAGGGGTATATCACCGCCATCGTCATCACCAACAACCCTCTCATCTTTGGGAGGCCAATCTTCATCAACATCTTCAATAGTACCATCTCCTCTCAAACCCTAGTTCATCTCTTGTGTTCAATCTTTGTATGGAACCTTAGATTGGTACCTGTGGGTGACTAGTAGTGTTGATTTCTGTTGGAGATATGCCCTAGAGGCAATCATGTATGATGATATTTCCTATGTGTTTATGAATAAAGATAGTCCTTGGACATTATCAATGATGTGTATCAACAAGTACGTGACTTGTTTGTGGGACTATGCATTGTATGATGAACGTCCTAAAAGGTCCCTAGTCGAAAGGGTTGTGTGGACGCACAGCCGACTAGACTAGCATATGACACGGTCGATGGCTTGGTCTCACTAGCCATGGAGCATTGGATGATAACCAGATAATATGGACTCAGAAGGATCTGGTCGGATTCGACGTAGTCGGATCCGAGTTGAGATAAGGTCCGAGTCGGACAAACCTATGAGACGCAATGATATGTTATCTATGAATCTCTAGTACAACATACATTCTATGTCCTAAGACCTGAGCTGGCGCATGTACTCTGGATGGTGACAGACTTACTTTGGGCCAACCAAACGCTACTCCGTGACTGGGTAGTTACAAAGGTAGGTTTCGGGCTTGTCCAGACCCATGCCGCGAGACATGGTCGAGCAAGATGGGATTTGCCCCTCCGATCAGGAGAGATATACTCTGGGCCCCTCGTGTGATCCGACCAGGATAAGCATGGCCATGCGACAAGGATTATGAGATAATCTGGTTTGTGGTCGGCATCACTGGAGCGAGAAAGAGGTTGGGCTAGCACAAGGATGACAGACTCGCCTTGAGCCCGACAACATATATCGTGTGGCAAAAGGAATGGAAGTATGACATACAGGTTCGCCTAACCTGCTTCATAGTCTGCTTGGTGTTCGGCATGCCTTGCTAGGGGCCGCTACCAACCGTGTAGTTCGGAGGTGATCCGAACTGCGACCAAGCCAACTTGAACCTAAGGGGTCGCGCGCTTAAGGGAAGGAACGTACGAGGTAGGATCCGAGGACACTGGTCGGATGTGATCCAAGCTGTGTTCGGATTCTGGATGAGTAGACTTATGGGCTTTAGGGTCCGTGCGAGGCCCAAGTGTTGAGCCCGCGACAGACGCCTATATAAAGTGGGGGTGTGGCACACTCATGGGATCGATCGGTAAGGCACTGTCACTAGGGTTTGCATGTGTTGCGAATAGCCACCTCCACTCGTCGCCGACTGTGTGATCGGACCTAGCAGTCCATCGCATGGTGTTCCTCTTGCACGCACGGATACCGTTAGACACGGTGCACTTGCGCTGCTCCGGCGAACCTATATGTGGGAATCGACAACCGGCTGTTCGAGGGAGATCGGACAAGGAGGAGACGATCCACGCGGACGCGCTGCCCCAACTCTTCTTCCGTTGCATGGCACTGCGCGTCTAGTGGTAACGAACTATGATCCATCTCCTGTAGCATGTTCTTGGTTGTTCTGCGTGTAGGAAATTTTAATTTGCAGTCGATGCACCCTACCATAGAACCCAACAATTTCATCTTGTAGTTGATTACTATATGGTTTATTTGGTGGAAGATTATATGTTCAGATCCATTATGCTATTTAATACCCCTCTGATCTTGAGCATCATTATCATTTGTGAGCAGTTACTTTTGTTCTTGAGGTCATGGGAGAAATCTTGTTGCAAGTAATCATGTGAACTCGATATGTGTTTGATATTTTGATGATATGTATGTTGTGATTCCCTTAGTGGTATCATGTGAACGTCGACTACATGGCACTTCACCATATTTGGGCCTAAGGGAATGCATTGTGTAGTAGTTATTAGATGATGGGTTGCTAGAGTGACAGAAGCTTAAACCCTAGTTTATACACTACTTCGTAAGGGATCGATTTGGATCCAAAAGTTTATGCTATGGTTAGATTTTATCTTAATACTTTTCTCGTAGTTCCGGATGCTTGTGAGGGGGTTAATCATACGTAGGAGGTTTTTTCAAGTAAGAACAACACCTAAGCACCGGTCCACCCACATATCAAATTATCAAAGTAGCGAACACGAATCAAACCAACATGACGAAAGTGACTAGATGAAATTCCTGTGTACCCTCAAGAACACTTTGCTTATTATAAGAGACCTTTTTGCGTGTCAGTTGCCATAAAAGGATTGGGCTATCTTGCTGCACTTTATTCACCGTTAACGTTACCAAAGTTGCCCACCTTGGAAGTGGCTTGACGAAAGTAGCCCACCTCAGATAAATCTCATCTGCAAAGTAATACCAAAGTTGTATGTGCAACAATTTGCTTGAAAATTCATGTTGGAAGTTCCTCACTGGCTAACTTTGTAAAAAGAGGTGATAGGTGCAACACATTGGATATGATTGCCAGATCCAACCATCCCAAAATTGGCATGTCAAATCCATGTATTATGATCGTCCACAGCCTCAAGAATGATGGTGTCATCCTTATTGTGTCCTTTAAACTGTCCATACCATGTTGCATGGCAGTTCTTTCATTTCCAATGCATGCAATCAATGGAGCCAAGCACGTCGTGTCATAGGCATTAGGTGCTCGCAAATACTCTCAAACAATTCCACCACCACTTCCGCAGATTGTTTGATGAAGAAAATTGAGGTGCTCCCTCCCATTGCCAGTTATCATCAATGAAATCTGTCGGAACACCATAGGCCATCATGCGCAATCCGGTGGTGACTTTCTGCTCGGTGCTATGTCCAACCAATCTGGTGCAATTCCTCCTTTGCTATACAGACGAATCATATTTCTTCACAACATTGCAAATGTGAAGAAACAAGTCCATAGACATCCTAAACCGGCGTCGAAAATACATCTCTAGATAACGAGGTTCTCTACGGGCTAGCTTCCACCAACAACGCGCCACTCGTGAGGGGGCGTAACAACAGCGACGGTGAAAGGATCGATAAGAGGTGTCTAGAGGGGGGTGATTAGACACTAAGTGCCAAAAGTTGCAGTTTTAAATATTCTTAAGTTTAAGTGGAGTTTAAGCACAAGTTTAACAAACACAATACATAGCAAGCAAGCATGCAATGAGTATATGAGCAGCGGAAAGTAAAGCATGCAACTTACAAGACTGTAAAGAGAAGGGTTTGGAGTATTCAAACGCAATTGGAGACATGGATGTTTTTGTCGTGGTTCCGATAGGTGGTGCTATCGTACATCCACGTTGATGGGGACTTCAACCCACGGAAGGTAACGGTTGCGCGAGTCCAGGAGGGCTCCACCCACGAAGGGTCCACGAAGAAGCAACCTTGTCTATTCCATCACGATCGTCGCCCACGAAGGACTTGCCTCACTAGCGGTAGATCTTCACGAAGTAGGCGATCTCCTTGCCCTTATAAACTCCTTGGTTCAACTCCACAATCTTGTTGGAGGCTCCCAAGTGACACCTAGCCAATCTAGGAGACACCACTCTCCAAGAAGTAACAAATGGTGTGTTGCTGATGAACCCCTTGCTCTTGTGCTTCAAATGATAGTCTCCCCAACACTCAACTCTCTCTCACGGGATTTGGATTTGGTGGAAAGAAGATTTGAGTGGAAAGCAACTTGGGAAAGGCTAGAGATCAAGATTCATATGGTTGGAATGGAATATCTTGACCTCAACACAAGTGTAGGTGGTTCTCTCTCAGAAAATGTGTATTGGAAGTGTAGGTATGTTCTGATGGCTCTCTCCACGAATGAAGAGTGGGTGGAGGGGTATATATAGCCTCCACACAAAATCTAACCGTTACACACAATTTGCCAAACTTGGTGGGACCGAATGGTTAAACTCGGTCAGACCGATTCAGCAAACCTAGTGACCGTTAGGATTTTCGGTGGGACTGAGATGCAACTCGGTAGGACCCACATGGTTAGGGTTAGGGCATAACGTAATCTCGGTGTGACTGATTACACAAACTCGGTGGGACTGATTTTGGTAATAAGCTAACCAGAGAGTTGGTCAGGCAAACTCGGTGAGACCAATTACACAAACTCGGTGGGACCGATTTTGGTAATAAGCTAACCAGAGGGTTTGCATTGTAATCTCGGTAGTACCGATTGCTCAAACTCGGTGAGACCGATTTTGGTAATGGACATACACAGAGAGATTACAATCCCATCTCGGTGAGACCTAGATCCCTATCAGTGAAACCGATTTGCTAGGGTTTGTGGCAGTGGCTATGACATCTGAAACTCGGTGGGGCCGAGTTTGACTTTTGGTTTAGGTCATATGTGGATGTGGGAAGGTAGTTGAGGGTTTTGGAGCATATCACTAAGCACTTTGAGCAAGCAAGACATTAAGCAACACCTCATCCCCTCTTGATAGTATTGGCTTTTCCTATAGACTCAATGTGATCTTGGATCACTAAAATAGAAAATGTAGAGTCTTGATCTTGAAGCTTGAGCCAATCCTTTGTCCTTGGTATCTTGAAGGGGTTCCACATCCTCTAGTCCATGCCACTCCATTGTTGAACTTATCTGAAACATACTAGGTAAAAGTGTTAGTCCAACAAGAATATGTTGACATTAATTACCAAAACCACCCAGGGAGCACTTGTGCTTTCAATCTCCCCCTTTTTGGTAATGTATGACAACATACATCAAATCTTTAGATAAAGATATAGAGAATAGCAAATAAAGCTTTGGAAAGACATGTAACATGCATAGGCTCCCCCTACATGTATGCAATCATGTGAATATTGAATATAGGAGCATGTGAATGCGTAAACATGACAGAGTAAGCAATGTGTTACATGTATCTTGGCTATATGCATTAGAGCAAATGATGTGAATGTGAGAAATGTACCTTCATGCTCATGAGTCCTTGTTGCAAACAGTATGTACATCAGCAAGAACTTCTCATTCACATGACAGTGATCCATATACTTACCTTGGGGTCTTGAGTTGGCTTAGGATGGGATGAACCTGCGCAAACAAGGTTAAGTAACACAGATACACCTACTGACCAGAGCAAGCAAGATAAACCACAAGAGAACCAAGACTGGGATGACATGTAGAGTAAGTACGAAGTACCACATTGGATATAGACATGTCCCCAAAGGTAAAGATATGCAAAAAATCAGAGATTTCCTTCCCTTAGATGTCTTGCTCCCCCTGAATCTGCATGGGATATTGGGAGAAGATAGGGAATAGAAAATCAGAGCAACAAAAAAGGAAACAATAGAGCTTGAGCTAAAGCAAGCAACCAAACATGTATTTCCCCTCTTAAAGACATGTGACATCTCTCCTCTTGAACACCAAGCATCTAGGGTATTTGATGATATTACTTTCTCCTAGTTGAGAAACTCTCTCCCCCTGAGTATTCTCTCTTTCTCCCCCTATAGGAAGGATTAAGCTTTGATGTGATCTCTCTCTCCCCCTTTGACATTAATTTCCAAGAAGGGCTCTTCTAGACATGTGATACAAATGGGTTGGTCCTCGAGTCACAGAGCAAAGCAGCATGTCTAATATGATGCTGGTAGAGGACAAGAATCATTGAGTGGAGCTGGAGCAAATAGAAATCAGGAATAAGTGGCAAGTTGGTTTTCCTGTGGTGGAATCGGTGACTCCGAGTTGTGTGCTTCGGTTGCACTGAAAGATTTCGGTTGGGCCGAAGAGAACAAACCGGTGTGACCGAGTTCATTAGAGTGAAACCACTTGTCACCTCAGCTCACTAGACAAGTAAGATCTCACAAGGATATGCAAGGAATTTACTGAAAGATTTGCAATGAATTGGATGCAGAAAATGCAGAACAAAAAGGAAAGAAAAGAAACTAAAAGTTCTAGATGAAGTTTTTTTTGAAATGGGAAACAAATATGCAAGAGAAAAAAGCACGGAGAGACACACGAGAACTTCATCTAGAGATGGTCGGCGACAAAGTCACCTATGTTAGAGTATATTGACTTAGGAGTCAAGTGAGAGCACTTGATCATAGGGCATACTCATTGTTTAAGCTCAAAATGGGGTTACCATTTTTCGTTTAAGCCTTTTGATGTATTCACATCTTGTCGAGTTGCTTTGACTCATGACTTGGAGTAAAGCTTCTCTAAGATGGAATAACATACCTTGGGTGGTGGTGTTGATCTTGCTCATGTAGTTGAACTTGTGTGGGTTGCTCAAGGTTGATGTAGTCCATCAAGGGTTGGGAGCACCACTTGGAGTTTGAGTTCATCTACCTACATGGGTTAGCTTTGCAAGGAAGAGCACTTGTGTATCCAAAATTAAAATCATGAGACTCAACATAGAATTTGCCAAAGGATATGTTTGAATGGTTTCGTGCTTCCTTGTCTTCAACCACCATTGTGTAGAGACTTGGTGATGTAGAGATTGCTCAAGATGTGAGTGAGTTGCAATCTCATAGATTTAGATTCAACCAAGTACCTACACGGGTTAGATAACATGCAAGGTACAAATATATCCAAGACATATGAATAGCATCATAAGAGAAATATCGAGGATTAGTCATAGGCTCATGCCCCGCATGTATCAAATGGAGTTCCTACTCCAAGTTTGAAGCATCAATGATGTTCAATTCACCTCTCAACCTGCAAAACACTTTCTCATCAAGTGGTTTAGTGAATATATCCACCAATTGCTTATCGGTGCGAACATGCTTAAGGTTAATGTCCCCTTTTGCAACATGATCTGGAATGAAATGATGACGAACTTCAATATGCTTAGTTCAAGAATGTTGCACGGGATTGTGAGCAATCTTAATAGCACTTTCATTGTCACATAGCAATGGAACATGTTTCACATATATCCCATAATCTTTAAGAGTTTGGGTCATCCAAAGTAATTGAGCACAACATGAACCAGCGGCAATGTATTCCGCTTCGGTGGTGGATAAGGATACCGAGTTTTGTTTCTTAGAAGACCAAGACACAAGAGATCTACCAAGGAATTGACAAGTACCCAAAGTGGATTTTCTATCAACCTTGTCTCCTGCATAGTCCGAATCGGAGTAGCCAACAAGATCAAAAGAGGACCTCTTAGGATACCAAATGCCAAAATTTGGTGTATGGATTAGGTATCTCACTATCCTTTTCACAGCCTTAAGATGACACTCTTTAGGAGCAGCTTGATATCGTGCACACATGCACACACTTAGCATAATATCGGGACGAGAGGCACATAGATATAACAATGAACCAATCATAGAGCGATAAACCTTTTGATCAACCGGTTCACCATCTTTGGTCAAATCAAGATGTCCACTAGTAGGCATGGGTGTAGTCATACCTTTGCATTCTTGCATATTGAATTTCTTGAATAAGTCCTTGGTGTACTTCGTTTGAGAGACAAAGGTACCTTCCTTAGTTTGCTTGATTTGCAAACCGAGAAAGAATTTGAGTTCACTCATCATAGACATCTCAAACTTCTCCGACATTAGCTTTCCAAACTTCTCACTAAAATGAGGGTTAGTTGAACCAAATATGATATCATCAACATAAATTTGGCACACAAATAGTTCTCCATTAACCCTTTTAGTAAAAAGAGTAGAATCAATTTTATCAATTTCAAAGCCTTTTTCAATAAGGAACTTGGTCAAGCATTTATACCATGCTCTAGGAGCTTGTTTAAGACCATAAAGGGCTTTGTGAAGTTTTTAAACATGATTAGGTTTCTTAGGATTGACGAAGCCGGGAGGTTGCTTAACATAAACTTCCTCCTCAATTTTTCCATTTAGAAAAGCACTTTTAATGTCCATTTGGTGCAAGGTGATATCATGGTGATTATCATAAGCAAGTAAGATGCGAATGGACTCAAGTCTAGCAACGGGAGCATATGTCTCACCATAGTCCATACCTTCAACTTGTGTGTAGCCTTGGGCAACGAGACGTGCTTTGTTGCGAACCACTTGTCCATCTTCATCTTGCTTGTTGTGAAACACCCATTTGGTACCAATGATATTGTGGTTGTTGTCGGGCTTCTCGACCAATGTCCACACTTGATTTCTCTCAAAGTTGTGTAGCTCTTCATGAATAACGTTTATCCAGTCCGGATCCTCCAATGCTTATTCAACCTTCATAGGTTCAATGCTAGAGATGAATGAGTAATGTTCACAAAAGTTAGCTAAACGAGTTTTAGAGTGAGTGATTCTCCCGGTTTGGATATCATTGTAGATTTCCTCGACGGGATGATCCTTAGCAATTCTTGCTCGAACTCGTGAAAGCTTTTGCTTGGGTCGGGGTGGAACATCCTCTTCATCTTGTGCTTCTTCTTGTCCTTCTTCATTGTTGACGTTGTCGTTCTCTTGTCGTGGTGGAGAAGGAGGTTGTTGATGTTCATCTTGGTGCGCTTCCTCGTTTTCTTCATCTTGGCGTGTCCCACTTGTGGATGCTTCCGTATCAACTCTTGGCTCACCTTGTCGTGAGGTAGAAGCTTCCACTTGGACGGACGAGGTACTCTCCTTCACTTCCGTTGGACGAATCTTGCCAATGGACAAGTCTTGAATTGCTTCCGAAGGGTCTTTGTCTCCTACATCAATTGGCAATTGCTCTACTTGCGAGCCGTTAGATTCATCAAACTTCACATCTACCGTCTCTTCAACCTTTCAGGTGAAATTGTTGTAGACACTGTAAGTGTGAGAGTTTGAGCCATAACCAAGTAGGAAACCTTCATGAGATTTAGGAGAAAATTTAGAATGACGGTGCTTATCAAGAATGTAGCACTTTGAGCCGAATACTCGAAAGTATCCAACTTGGGGTTTGTTATCGGTGAGGAGCTCGTATGCCGTCTTGCCGAGTAGCTTGTGAAGATACAAGCGATTTGTTGCATGACAAGCTGTCTCAACTGCTTCCGCCAAAAAGTGCTTTGGCGTTTTTGTAACATCCCAAAATTCTAAATTTTGGAATGTTATAATAAATAGATAGATTTGATTGATTGTTTGATTGATTGTCTGAAAGTGAGTGAATTCGAAACTTTTGAAAGTTAAATGAGAGGGAATAAAAGGACTTTCCCAAACTTTCATATTTGCTTTCTGATCTCCAGGAATTCAAATTATTTTCAAATACAAAACCCTTGAGCGAAGATGATATGACTTCTTCGCTCAAGGGTTTTGTATTTGAAAAGAATTTGAATTCATGGAGATCAGAAAGCAAATATGAAAGTTTGGGAAAGTCCTTTTATTCCCTCTCATTTAACTTTCAAAAGTTTCGAATTCACTCACTTTCAGACAATCAATCAAACAATCAATTAAATCTATCTATTTATTATAACATTCCAAAATTTAGAATTTTGGGATGTTACAAACCTACCACCCTTAAAATGAATCTCGTCCTCGAGATTCGGAGAGGCTAGCAAGAAAAGGTTAGGGTTTGGGGTCTCCTCAAAATTCATCGATCATCACACGGGGTCTGGGGTGCTACCACACTTAAGCACAGAGACTTGATCCATTCGGGTCGAGACGCTACAAGATAGTATCAGAGCACATGTTGACTGTAGGACGTGACCCTAGAAACTGGCAAGCCCATAGCAAAGATTTTTCTCTACAACTTTTCCTTTCAAAAAGATCTTTTACCTCTCTTCTTTTCTGAGCTTATTCAAAAATTTCCCTTTAGTGAGACCATATCCCTTTCCCCTTTTGACCACTCGAAGATTCAAAGGATGAGACCACTCCAAGAAGTATAAGATATCGGACAACCACAAACCACTAGGAATGAAGAGGATTTTACCATACATATGATAATGGAAACTACAACTGTTGAAGACTCTGAAGACTAGGAGAATTGGAGGCTCCAAAGAACTCCCAGATTTGTATGAAGGCTACCCTTATGGAACTTGGCAGACTATGGAAGCTGTCAATACCCGAGACCAATGTGTATCGGAGAAAGACCGATCATGGAGAGTTAAAAACCTCAAAGTTTTGTCAAGAAAACCCTAAGGCAGGAGATATCAATTATGGAAGATAGCTCATGGCAATGACAAGGGCAAAAACACGTACATCCCTGATGATACCACTCGTTGATGCTATTGTCACCATGCTGAGTTAAGGATGCATTTATTCAGAATGGATTTGATGGAAGAAGGCTGATGGAGCACCTATTAGTAAGATGAAGTTTTAACCTTAGTCGGTGTATCGCCGGGATCTGTAGTGTTACATCAAGAAGTTAAGATGGACCTGCAGGAAGCAGTATTTGATAAGGAAGCATTTCGTGAAGAACTCAGGACCCTGAAGATGAGAGTAGCCAAGCTGGAGGAGCAAAACCTCGAGAAAACCGGAGATTCGTCAGGAACTAGACCATGGTTCATGCCAAGGATGTTGAAACCTAGAAGTTTGAAATGCAACTCCGGAGTATTAAAGAATGTCACGAGAGACTTCGCGTCAACAGAGATGAATCTGGCAGAAGAACTTGAGAAAGACAAGCATGATCGAAACAAGCCATTGGAGGCATGAACAAGGCTTGAAGAGTTTGGAGACGTTGAAGATTTATTGACCTTAGAAAACCAAACCCATGTTATATACCTACGTTAGATGCGACGTTTGTGAGCTGTCATTTGTTTGATGTTTTTCCCGACGGCCACAAATAAAATCTGTATTTTCAAAACTTTTGTTTGTATTGTGTGTATCCCTCTCCCTCTCTCTTATCTTACCCCAAACCCACATGGACCCAATAGAGGATGAATGGAGATGAGCTTGTATTTTCTGGACCGATGAGTCAGTTGGAGACAGACCGATGGATTTAGAACATGGAAGATCACATGTAGAATAACCCTATAGTTGGAAATGATATAACCCAGCATGCTCTTTAGTGCTTTGAAAGAGGTGTTGCTACTTGGTGGAGGATATACCAAACCATGAATGGATGGCAAGGAGTAACCACTTGGAAAGAATTTAAGTTGACTCTGCCAAAGTCTCGGCTTGTGTCCCAGAAGTTGAAGCCTTATGGAAAGGATATGAAGAAACCTTGTGCATGCAAGATTTGTGGAGAAATAGGACACACCCATAAAGAACACAAGGATGAATGCCCGAATTGTGAAGAAAGTCACCCAGTTGAAGAATGCCCAACTAGGCAGATTACTTGTTTCTTGTGTGAAGATACTACCCACTATCCTGCTCAGTGTCACATTTACCCCATGGTACAACGAACCATCCAGCAAAAGAAAGAAGTAATGAAAGGAGCCCTCATGGAAATTTTAGAAAAAGTTGTGATGGAGGACACGCCTAAAGAAGACCCAAGTAAACCCTGCACTAAGTCTTGCTATTCATGTGGATAAGAAGGACACATCTCCCAAAATTGTTTGAATGGGGATCTAGTAGAATTCCCGACGGAGGAAGTAGAGTATGACCCACAAGAAATAGAATCCTTGAATGGAACGGAAAAGTCCAGGAAGAGAAGTAGATTGGATACCAGGAAGGACCTGAGTCATATCACATGTTACAGGTGCAAGGAGTCAGGGCACTACCTCAACAGTTGCCCAAAAAGGAAACCTCGAGACTTGTCGGAAGTAATATGTTTTCATTGTAATGAAGCAGGGCACTTTGCCGGAGAATGCCCCAAGGAGAAGGAAACTTGTGCTAGATAGTTGAGTTTGCAACAAAAGAAATGGAGTAGTAGAAGTGAGAACATTTTCTTTTATATTGAGGTGTTGAGTTGAGACATGTAATGGAAAAGCGAGAGATTGTAATCATTTGAGAATGAATAAAGTTAGCATCGTTGGTACTGATATGGATTTTATGAGTTGTTACTCTATGAAGAAGGATTTTGACCATTTTTTTGAGGATATGAGAAATATGTTCTATGGAAGATTTGTGCATTTTAAGGGTGGTAGTACCCTGTAAGAACCCTTGACCCCTGGAAAAAGATAAGGATACTCCACTAAGTGGATTTTGGACAAAATGAATACGAGTTTTGTCTCGATATGTGTGATGCCCCAAGAGTATGTGGGATGAAGTGGAGACCGCCAGTTGTTTGGACCAAATGTGATCAAGGAGTCATAAGAGAATGTCAAGTTGATTCGAGATAGACTGAAGGTAGATCAGTCCAAGCAGGAGAGTTATGCAGACTCAAAAACTCAAGGAGGTAGTCTATGAGATTGGAGACAGAACATGTCTTCGTCCCCTCTGCGAGGAGTTAAATGATTTGGAGTTAAGGGACAGTTAGCCCCGAGATTTGTAGGACCATACCGAGTTTTGGAGCGTATGGGAGAAGTGGCCAACAAGTTGGAGTCACCCGAAGGACTGTCAGGAGTTCATGATGTGTTTCACGTTTCCCAGTTGAAGAAGTGCCATGCAGAGATGGCCAATATTCCCCTGTAAGGACGCTTGACCCTGGAAAGGATAATGATGTTCCACGAAGTGGAATATGGACTCCACAAGTATAAGTTTTTATCTCGGTATGAGGGATACCCCACACGGATGAAGAAATGAGTTACCATTGGATATAAAGGAGGTATGATGTTGGAAATATGGATCAATGGAAATTCCATGATGAGTCTGAGTAATCATGTCCTAGGTTGGTGCCAATGGACGAAAGGAAGACAGTACAATTGGATGGATTTAAGAATACTAGGAAGATGGAAGTTGGAATAATAATTAGTTGCCCGATGATAAGTTCAAGGACTACAAGTGATGAGATGTGCCATAACCCACAGGCCCCAGGACCTGCCAAGAAGCAAGCACATTCTTGCTGAAGGAAAAACCCTGGAAGTGGATATACCTTTGTCGACAGACGATTTTATAGGAGTTTACGCAAAACCTGAGAGTTGTGAAGGAATGATAGATGTTTGTCTGGCTTGCAGAATCAATGGATTATTCCGAACTTGGTTCGTCGACGAGAGAAATTCTGCAATGCTTGTGAGGATGACCGAGTGTTACAACGCGAGATTCGCTAAACCGTATACAAGGTAATGATTTGGGTGCGGGATGGATTGATCACCATACCGACTTACTCTTATTATTTGCCTTGCTATATGGGATGGTAAATCTGAGTGACTTACCTATAGTGGAGAGACGACGATCAAAACCTTGTTTAAGCCTTAGAATGGTATAGGTATTTTTCCCTTGTACAAGGCAGCTTTGCCAACCGTAGGTTATACGGTGAGGATCACCCAGACCCATTTCCTGCAGGAGAAACCATAAATGGTTGACCACCATGAGATATCGATAATTGTTTAGTATTGGCGCCAGACCCGTCAGCTAAGAAGACCCAGTCATAGAAGAACCTTACCAAGATGAAAGACAGAAGAATTGAGGAAAAGGTTATGCCACTACCGAAAGAGCCCAGATAAGGAATTATCCTAAAAATCTGAGAAGACCGACACTATTAACAATATGGATGAAGTATATGAGTTTTGATAGAACCGTAACCATGCTTCTAAGGCTGGTAGCACCCCAGACCCCGTGTGATGATCGATGAATTTTGAGGAGACCCCAAACCCTAACCTTTTCTTGCTAGCCTCTCCGAATCTCGAGGACGAGATTCATTTTAAGGGTGGTAGGTTTGTAACATCCCAAAATTCTAAATTTTGGAATGTTATAATAAATAGATAGATTTAATTGATTGTTTGATTGATTGTCTGAAAGTGAGTGAATTCGAAACTTTTGAAAGTTAAATGAGAGGGAATAAAAGGACTTTCCCAAACTTTCATATTTGCTTTCTGATCTCCATGAATTCAAATTCTTTTCAAATACAAAACCCTTGAGCGAAGATGATATGACTTCTTCCATTTAAAAAAATAAATGAAAGGGTATTTGAAAATAATTGAATTTCATTTGGAAATATTTCAATTCATAAACTTCATGCAGCTCAATGATTTTCATGAGAGAAGATAAAATGACTTCTTCAAATTATATGAAATATGAGTTGGGAGTTCAAAGAATTAAATTCAAAGTTCTTTTGAATTTATTTTCAATTTGGAGTTATTTGAGTTTTATTCAAATTATTTTTTCTCCAAAAATAAAATATATGGAAATTAGGGTAACATGATTCCCTACAACAGAAAATTGGAGAGAAATAAATTTGAAATCATTTTGATATTTTTTAAAATGATTTTTATTGGATTTTATTAGACCAGTAGCACTCTTTGAATTATCTAAATTTGTGTGGATTTTATTTGGCATTACAAAAATGTTCAACTTGTAGAAAATCTTTTTCTAAAAATTTTGATATATTATATGCCTATATAATATTTTTATTTATTTTGGTTTTGTTATTTTTCGTTGTCTGGAAAATAATGTTTAAAAAAAACTTTCTCCTCTTCGCCGACTGGGCCGGCCCAGCTCCCAGCCAGGCCGCGGCCCAGCCCATCCGCACCGTCGCCACCGACCCCGGGCGGAGTCCCTCGCCCGTACGCCGCCGGCCGTTGCCGTGTCTGAGGCGGACACACCGCCGTCGCCCCTTCCCCACGCCTCCCGAGGCCCCCTGACCCCCTTTAAAGTCCCGCCGCCTCCTCCTCCCCGCTTCTCGTCGCCGCCGCATGCGCCAGCGCCGCCGCCCTCTGCCGCACTCGCCGCCACCATTGGTTGTCGTCGCCGCCGCCTCGCTGCTCGCTGCTCCGCGCCGTGCGCCGCACTCCGCCCCTCCGCCGTAGCCGCGCCTTGCCTCGCCCCTCGCCGCCCCGCATAGCTGCTGCCTCCGCCGCCCTGCGCCGCTGCCGCCGCCGCGCCGGAGCGCGCTGCCCTCGCCGGAGCCGCGCCGACTCGCCGGACTCGATCCGCCGCCAAAAACCGCTGGTTTTCAATGAAAACCCAACCGGTATAAACCGCGAACCTCTCCGGTTTATTTTTTTATTCGTTTTCGGTTTTATTTAGAAAACCTAGATCTGTTTTTTAGGTTTAGTTATATAGCGAACGCTCGCTAGTTTAGGGTTTGTAGCGAACGGTTTTCGTTCGTTAGCGTTCGGTAACAACGTCCGCTATTTAGTCTTTTTATTTTTATTTTTAGTTTTCTGCTAGGGACCCGTTTGTGAATATTTTATTTACAGATTGGCCCCTGTTCTTCAAGCGATCACAACTTTTTACTCGTTAGTCCAAATCCAACGAAACCAACGCCCACTTCTTCGTTATGATCTCCTCTATCCAGTAATCCAACTCAAACATGTTTTTGAAAAGTTTAAAATTTGAATTAGATCAGATTTGAATTCAAACTTTGTTTGATCATAACTTGAGTTTCGTAGCTCCGTTTGAGTTGATTCTTTTTGCAAATCGAAGCTCTTGACCTAAACTTTCTGATAAGGCCAAATTCACTTAATTTTGGTACTGTTAGAAATTGTTTTGTGTTGCAAGAGTTATTTGCTTGGTTTTGACGTTTTCTGAATTGTTTTCTTTGTTCTCTCCAATATTTGAGTGATTGCTTATGTGTGGTTACTATTGCTTGCTTACGATAGATTGACCGGAGTGAGACGAGTAGATCTATCAAGAATTTTGAGTGCGAATCGTCTTCATCAACATTGCAGGCAAGTTCACACTTTGATCATATCCCCTTTCATACCCAGTTTTTATGCATTAGTTTCACCCTCAAACATTGCATGAGTAGGATTGATAACATGTGGGTATTGGGAAGTAGTTGATGAGGTAGGAACCTATTGCCCTGCATTCAAACCTTGGGAGTTACTATTACGTTATGCTTATAGTGCCATGCTATGCTTGTAGACGTGGATTGGGTTTTGAGAGTATTCATGACAGATGTGAGATTGTTAATTAATGGTTTACTTAAGGTGGCAACTTAAACACACATATGGGTGGATTGAGGTACCTGGTTATTCTAGGATTGCCTGTCTAGGCACCTGGGTATTCCAGGACATGCATGTTTTCTTTTGGACCGCCACCCAGGCTCAAAGGGATCATGAGATTTTTCAAACTAGAAACTTCCGTGTGCAGCCACAAGCCATTATGGGCTCTGGCATAGTTGATTAAGTCGTGCGAACTCTTACAGGGTAGACTAGCAGATGTAGGGGAAAGTAGGTGTACCGGTCTATCCATCGTAAGGTGCTAGCGCTTCTGAAAGACTGTGTCTCGGTCATCCGTTTCTCAAACACCATGTAGTGAGAGAAATCCAACGGAGGTGATCGAGTCTTGTGGGGAAAAGTGCGCAAACCTCTGCAGAGTGTAACAAACTAATCATGATTAGCCGTGTCCCCGGTTATGGACATCTTGAGTATCTAGTTCTTGGATTATCCTATTGATCTCATCACGTTACTTTAAATGAATATTGTTGGGTTTAATGATGTTACTTAATTGGGATTGAGAATGCTGTCAACCATTCTCAATGTTCAACAACCACCATGATAGTTAAATAAAATTTATTCCTTTGCAGTAGGGAAAAATTGGCTTTACGCAAAAACCTTATAACCATAGAGCTTTTCCACCAGCCAAATATGCATGTAGTGATAGTCTTTATTCATCATTCTCTATGGTGTGAATTTGCTAGTACATTCAATGTACTGACCCTCTGTGGCTGCAATGTCTCATGTTGCAGGATTATCTTACGACGAGTAAGTGATACGTTAGGGTTACGATTTCTACACTCAACTTTGCCGTTGGTGTTGATGGGAATCCACAACCTTGTTACTTCCGCTATTTTGGATTGAGGTAATAGTATTTACATTACTTATACATGTGATTTACCTCTGTTATAAATCCTCGAGTATTGTGTGTGTCAGCATACCGATCCAGGGATGACACTTAAGCACAGAGACTTGATCCATTCGGGTCGGGTCGCTACAGTTTTGTACTCATCAAGCATCATTCTTGCCATCTCGATAAGAGTCCGGTTCTTCCTTTCAACAACTCCATTTTGTTGAGGTGTGTACGTAGCCGAGAACTCGTGTGAAATCCCTTCTTCGTCAAGAAAGGTGTCCACATTTGCGTTCTTGAACTCCGTTCCGTTGTCGCTCCAAACCTTCTTGATCTTCATGTCAAACTGATTTTGGGCCTTCCTAGCGAAGTTTTTGAAGATCTTTTGGACCTGCGATTTGTCATCAAGAAAGAACACCCACGTAAATCTTGAAAAATCATCAACTATGACTAGACCAAATGAGTTACCACCGAGACTCTTGTAGGCATTTGGACCAAAGAGATCCATGTGAAGTAGCTCGAGTGGTCTTCTTGTGGTCATGATGTTCTTCGCGCGGTGACTTCCTCCAACTTGTTTCTCTGCTTGACAAGCACTATAAAGTCTATCCTTGTCAAATATGACATCTTTTATTCCAAGGATATGATCACCTTTAATAAGCTTATCAAGATTTCGCATACCAACATGACCTAGTCTTCTATGCCACAACCAGCCTTTAGAAGATTTGGTAATTAAGCAAGTTCTAGGTTGAGCCTTTTTAGTGAAATCAACAATGTAAAGATCTCCTCTACGTATACCGGTAAAGACCATTTTATGATTGTCTCTACGAAACACTTGGCAATCTACTTCAGTGAATAAGACATTGAAACCGAAATCCACAAGTCTAGAAACTGAAAGTAAATTGTATCCAAGGGATTCAACAAGCATGACATTTTCTATGGAGCTATCATGTGAGATGGCCACCTTACCAAGGCCAACCACCTTACCGTTTGAGTTATCACCAAAAGTGACATATTTTCGAGGGCCGTCGTTTTCAGCAAGCTCACGGAACATATCTTTATCTCCGGTCATATGATCAGTACATCCACTATCAAGGACTCATTCCTTTCCTCTAGCCATGTAGCCGCGAAGATTTGCCATAAGACCAAAATGCCGCATTGCATCATCAAGATCATAGTCACTATCATCATCTTCATCATAGTATCCATGTTCAACATCATCTTGTGATTGATCAATTCCTAGAGAGGGTAATTCATTAGATAAATGATCATCACAATGGTTACCTTTATGAATTCTACTAGCTTCGGATATGATATCGCTAATGATTACAACATTTCCTTTAGCACGCATGAGATTGGTAAGCTCAAATAGACAATCACCAAAGCTAGGATCACTAGAGTTCATCTTACTCAAGGCAATAGACTTATGGAGAATTTCGTCTAAATTTTTCAAGGAATAATCTGGAAATCGTTCCTCAAGAAATCTCCATATGGTGTAGGCACACTTGAGAGTAGGCAAACATCTAATCAAGTTTATAGGCAAGCCTCTAATGATGAGCTCAACAGTTCTAAGATTGTGAATCATGTCAATATCTTCATCTAGGGTAGGGTGCAAAGGATCAACATGAGGTGCACAAGGGCTAGTAATGTACTTGTTCAAATGATATTCATTGAAAATCTCAAGCATTTCATTTTTCACTCATGAAAATACTCTCCATCAAGAATAGGCACTCTATGTCTAAGACTCCCCAAAGTAGACACATCCATCTTCCTCCAATGGTGTTTAAACCAAGGCAATGGAGATCAAAGCTCTGATACCAATTGAAAGGATCGAGAGAAGAGGTGTCTAGAGGGGGGTGATTAGACACTAAGTGCCAAAAGTTGCAGTTTTTAATATTCTTAAGTTTAAGTGGAGTTTAAGCACAAGTTTAACAAACACAATACATATCAAGCAAGCATGCAATGAGTATATGAGCAGCGGAAAGTAAAGCATGCAACTTGCAAGAATGTAAAGAGAATGGTTTGGAGTATTCAAACGCAATTGGAGACACGGATGTTTTTGTCGTGGTTTCGATAGGTGGTGCTATCGTACATCCACGTTGATGGAGACTTCAACCCACGGAGGGTAACGGTTGCGCGATTCCACGGAGGGCTCCACCCACGAAGGGTCCACAAAGAAGCAACCTTGTCTATTCCATCACGGCCGTCGCCCACGAAGGACTTGCCTCACTAGCAGGTAGATCTTCACGAAGTAGGCGATCTCCTTGCCCTTACAAACTCCTTGGTTCAACTCCACAATCTTGTTGGAGGCTCCCAAGTGACACATAGCCAATCTAGGAGACACCACTCTCCAAGAAGTAACAAATGGTGTGTTGATGATGAACCCCTTGCTCTTGTGCTTCAAATGATAGTCTCCCCAACACTCAACTCTCTCTCACAGGATTTGGATTTGGTGGAAAGAAGATTTGAGTGGAAAGCAACTTGGGAAAGGCTAGAGATCAAGATTCATATGGTTGGAATGGAATATCTTGACCTCAACACAAGTGTAGGTGGTTCTCTCTCAAAAAAATGTGTATTGGAAGTGTAGGTATGTTCTGATGGCTCTCTCCACAAATGAAGAGTGGGTGGAGGGGTATATATAGCCTCTACACAAAATCTAACCGTTACACACAATTTGCCAAACTTGATGGGACCGAATGGTTAAACTCGGTCGGACCAATTCAGCAAACCTAGTGACCGTTAGGATTTTCGTTGGGACTGAGATGCAACTCGGTAGGACCGATATGGTTAGGCTTAGGGCATAACGTAATCTCGGTGTGACCGATTACACAAACTCGGTGGGACTGATTTTGGTAATAAGCTAACCAGAGAGTTGGTCAGGCAAACTCGGTGAGACCGATTACACAAACTCGGTGGGACCGATTTTGGTAATAAGCTAACCAGAGGGTTTGCATTGTAATCTCGTTAGTACCGATTGCTCAAACTCGGTGAGACCGATTTTGGTAATGGACATACACAAAGAGATTACAATGCCATCTCGGTGAGATCGAGATCCCTATCGGTGAAACCGATTTGCTAGGGTTTGTGGCAGTGGCTATGACATCTGAAACTCGGTGGCGCCGGATAGATAGAATCGGTGGGGCCGAGTTTGACTTTTGGTTTAGGTCATATGTGGATGTGGGAAGGTAGTTGAGGGTTTTGGAGCATATCACTAAGCACTTTGAGCAAGCAAGCCATTAAGCAACACCTCATCCCCTCTTGATAGTATTGGCTTTTCCTATAGACTCGATGTGATCTTGGATCACTAAAATAGAAAATGTAGAGTCTTGATCTTGAAGCTTGAGCCAATCATTTGTCCTTAGTATCTTGAAGGGGTTCCACATGCTCTAGTCCATGCCACTCCATTGTTGAATTTATCTGAAACATACTAGGTAAAAGTGTTAGTCCAACAAGAGATATGTTGACATTAATTACCAAAACCACCCAGGGAGCACTTGTGCTTTCAGACGGCCGCCGCCCGTGGTGGGGCACCCCCGGCCGCACGCTACACGTCGTCCTCAAGTACCTTGAGGGCGGCAACGATCTGCTGCTGACGTACCCGGTCGCCCCGATCCCTCACCGGAGTTGCGGTCCATGGATGTCGAGGAGGATGCTGGGCGGGTCCTCCACCTCATCCTCCTCCCGCTCCTCCTCCCACTCCTCCGGGTCGCCAGCGCTCTTAAGCGTCAAGGCCGAGCCCGTGGAAACGCTGCTCGGCCGGCGCAACTGCAGCGTCGTCATCAACAAGGGCGGCGGCGGTTCCTTGTGCCCAGCCTCCCGCCTCATAAGGCCGAAGACGGAGCCGAGGCTCGGCCCCGTGAAGCGCGAGCCCAACGACGAGGCCACCATGAAGTGGGCCCGAAAGGACTGGGCACGGACGAAGCTGGAGAGCCAGCGTCGCGCCCTGGAGAAGATCGCCGCTTAGCGCCGTGGCCGCGACGAGGGAGGCATCGTCGTTCTCGACGATAGCGACGACGAGGTGCCGCCGTCGGCCAAACCAGTCCGCCAGAGGGACCCCGGGCAGGGGTCCAACAGGGACGGCCGCGTGAAGGAGGAGAAAGGGGACGACGACGACTTCGGCGTGTCCAGCGAGTTCTTCGGCCTGTAGGCGCGGCCGTTTTTCTTCTTCTTTTTAGTAGACTTATTATTATCTTTCTATATGTAAAAGAACTGTGAACCATCTAAATATCGCCGAATGCATGCTGTGTTTGCCGAAATTTGCATAATTATGTTTTTAAAAAGATTTTAAAAGGAGCGTCTGGGCCGACCTGGGGGCGGCGGGGGCGGCGGCTGCGAAGCCGATCGCCCCCACGCCGAAAATATCGCAGACTGGCAGTGCACATTCCAGATTTGCTGAAAACTACACTCCATCTCCTAGTAGTTTGTAGCCTGACAACCATTGTAAGTGGTGGCAGTTGAAAATGCTGAAATAATATTAGCCTATTTTGAAATTGCATAACTGAACACATTAAGAACTTGACCGTGTGACTGTACTCAAAATGGAACTCGAGCATCCTACACTGCACTCATGTCAAGTTTAATTAAATTTAGAGCTCATTTACTAATCTAGTTGAAGCGGAAAAACAAGGTAATTGACGTGGAAATTTCAACACTAAGTCCGGTCGACATCTCCTTTCCTTGCTTTCTGCTCTTTATGCCTCTATGTGCCAGGTAAGTGCTTCAGTTAGATTTCACCGCACCAGGCGA
This sequence comes from Triticum aestivum, assembly GCF_018294505.1. Classification (NCBI taxonomy): domain Eukaryota; kingdom Viridiplantae; phylum Streptophyta; class Magnoliopsida; order Poales; family Poaceae; genus Triticum; species Triticum aestivum. Next base: position 417,383,807 of record NC_057812.1, on the reverse strand, counting down.
GTCCGACCTAGAGTCGATCTAACACTCATTACCCCGATAAATCAAACAACCAAAGGCTCATCAGCCGCCACATGAAGATGCACCCCACTACCCACGATAAATCGAACAAAGAAGGCTTAATTCCAGCAAGCCAACTACACAGGGTGCTCGCTCAAAATGAAGCATCCCTAGAACAGCCACAAGAGATGACCCTATAATCCCTCGGCGTGGTCTTGATCCTCTAACGATGGATAAGGTGAAAAAGATGTTGGCCATAAGCCCATAACCTTAACTCTGCACCATCTAGGATAACTGGAGAAGCTGACGATCAAGGAAACTTTTGCAGGGCTTGCAGCAGGTCGCGAGGAGTGGCAGATCCTCATCAGTATCAAAATCCAAAACCCAACCATAAGGCAACAGGCAACAGCGGCCCGCCCAAGCGACCTACTCAAGCGTAAACCTTTGCCAAACCGAACAGAAAACACACCACATGAACCACATCCCCAAACCACCGTTCCACTCGACAAACCCCATCCCACACGGAAGGCAGCCAAAGCGAGAAAATTCGAATCTGAGCCCGAGCTCATCTGCACCTGCGCTCACGAAAAAAATCAAAATAAATACTAGAAAAATTCAAAAAATTCCAAAAAAAATTTGGATGGTGGACAATTTGATGCGTGAGGTACGCTCCAATTTTCAAAACATTTGGACTTCTGTGCAGCTCTCAGCAAAAAAGACCTCCGATTTGTCTTTTTTGCTGAGAGCTGCACAGAAGTCCAAATGTTTTGAAAATTAAAGCGTACCTCACACATTAAATTATCTACCATCCAATTTTTTTTTGAAATTTTTTGATTTTTTCTGAATTTTTTCTGAATTTTTTTTAACCGGGTGCAGATGCACCCGGGCACCGAAACGCAGTTCTCGCCAAAGCGGTGGCGCAAGCACTCGGCAAGCCGCCGCCGCCGACACACAGAAGGGACAGGCGGCACAAACCCTCCCCACACGCTGCAGAAAGAATACCATCCCTCTCCCAGCAACAGAAAACCACAACTGTGAACGTGACACAGGAATAACTATAGGCAAGCCACGTTGACATGGTAGTGGACCCAAAACGCCGCACACCTGCCATCCTCTTCCATACAAGTGTGCCCAACAACGCTTGGCAAAGCCCTCGACGCACCAGGGACAAGCATTCCCTGGGAGCTTAGAGTTTAAAGAAGGATACACGGGCCACTGGTAGCCGAGGGAACAACGTGAGCATAACGATTGGGCATGGAAGTAATTAAGACAATGACACATCGACAACTGACTAGCATAAAATTTGGAGCTTGACATTAACACCCAAACCATCAGGGACTGCTGTTCCTTTTCCGTATGGACCGTTTTTTCTACAGGTTAGTGTTGTTCTGTTTGGCGAATCTTGATTCTGGTATATAAAACAATAAAACTACACCATATGTTGTTTAACGGTATTGTTTCCTTCATCCAACATCATCATGATTCCCGATTCAGCGAGACCAATGGTGATTCGCTTCTTCTTCAGGAAGGGAAATGATCACAATGATTTGCTGCATCAAGTCCGGTACCTGAAATATATTTGGAAAGACCTTACAGTGAGTTTATCATATATTTGAAAATATATTTGGAGAGATCTTACAGTGAGTATATCATATACTCCCTCCGTCCCATAATATAAGACGTTTATGAGGGAGTAGTAGTATACAATAAACTTGATCGTTGGGCTAAGATAAACAAATATCAGACTATATATTCTCCACTGAGGATCTGCTGCTTGGTAAAGAAATAACAACAGCATCAACAATGCCTTTTAGTGCCAAACGAGTTGGGAGTAGACTAATAGAGTTGAAACGCATATGATCTTGAAACCAACTCATAGTTTTGGCCCGTAGATAGCTAACTTCCACACACCTTTGTCATGACTAGTTCTTTGATAATAACCTAGTCCTTCATATCCCTCTTAACAGACTTCTCTCATATTAGGTTTGGTCTACACGACCTTTCTTAACATTATCAGCACACTTTAACGGTCTGATATGCACTGGCGAGAGGCCTGCATTGTATATGCCCAAGCCATTTTAGGGGACAAGCTTCTATTCAATGGGTGCTATCCCAACTCTATCACGTATATCCTCATTCCAGCCCCGATCCTTGTGTGGCTACATATCCATCTCAACATGTGCATCTCTGTTACACCTAACTCTTGGACATGTCGCTTTTAGTTGGCCAACATTCAGTGACATACAACATCGCATCGCAGGTTGAATCGCAGTCCTATAGAACCTCCCTTTACACTCTTGTCACGAAGGATGCAAGAAGCTTGGCGCCACTTCGTCCATCCAGATTTGATTCGATGGCTCACATCTTCATCAATATCACCATCCTTCTGCAGCATTGATCAAAAATATCAAAAGGTGTCCTTCTGATATACCACCTGCCCACCAAGGCTAACCTCCTCCTCATGTCTAGTAGTACCGAAACCACACCTTACGTACTTAGTTTTAGTTCTACTAAGACTAAAACCTTTCGATTCCAAAGTCTATCTCCATAGCTCTAACTTTCTATTAATCCCCATCCAACTATCATCGACTAGCGCCACCTCATCCACAGAGCAGACACCATGAGATATCTTCTTGTGACGTCATCAATGGCCAAAGAAAAAGATAAGGGCTCAAAGCTAACCCTTGGTTAAGTCCTATTCTACTAGAAACGTGATCACTGTCTATCACTTGTTCAAACACTTTCACAACATTATTGTACATGTCTTCGATGGCAGTAATGTACTTTATTCGGGACTTTGTGTTTTTCCAAAGCCCACATGACATTCCATAGTATCTTATCATAGGCCTTCTCCAAGTCAATGAACATCATATGCAGTCTCCTTTTGCTCCTTGATCTCTCCATAAGTTGTCGTACCAAGAAAATGGCTTCCATGGTCGATCTCTCAGGCATGAAACCAAACTGAATGTTGGTATCACTTGTCATTCTTCTTAAGAGGTGCTTAGGGACTCTCCCGTAGCTTCATTGTAGCGCTCATCAGCTTAACTCCACGGTAATTAGTACAACTTTCAACATCCCCTTGTTCTTGAAGAGTGGTATGGTAGGAACTGGATCCCTACCAGGGCGTGGTCTCAGGTTGTAGGGGTGGAAGGAGGGATGGCGTGGCGGAAGGCGTGGTCGCCGGCGCTGGGGCGCCGTCGTTTCGTGCGCGAGAGGGAGAGAGAGCGCAGGGGCGGCGGCTAGGGTTAGGTCTCCCAACTCCCTAAGGAAGCCGAGCAAATATGATTGCTTCTTGCTTAATCCCAAAACGGGTCCTTACACGAGTTTATATAATCCTCCTAATAAGATAATTGGGCTAAGCCCCAAATAACGATAAGATAAACTGGGCCACAACTAACTGGGCTAAGCCCCTAATATGCCGGTCATAACATCTCTCCCAGCCTGCACAAACAGCTCATCCTCGAGCTGGAAGGCGGGGAAGATCAACAATCGCCAAACACCTCCGCGTCAACTGGAGAGGGCTGGTCACCGAGCCCGGCGGCAGCGGGGTCCTCCTCAATGTAGTATGCAGCCTCCAGGTAGAAGAGTCGTGGGCAGACGTGGCCCGGTATGTAGGGCTCGTCGCAGTTGAAGCACAACCCTTGGCGGCGACGCTCGAGTTGCTCAGCCGGGGTGAGCCGGCGGAACGGGCGTGCCGCAACCGCCTCGAGGGGCGCCGCAGAAGCCTGGGCAGGCTGACCCTGAGCGAGAACTTTCGGCCAGGGTAGCGGCCCGAGGCGGTGGCGCCTGCTGGATGGCCACCGCGTGACGCTCGAACGCGCGGGCGTAGTACATGACCGTCTGAAGGTCCTGTGGCCCGCGCATCTCCACGTCCACGCAGATGTGGTCCGGTAGACCACCAACGAAGAGCTCAGCCCGCTGACGAGCCGAAACGCCGAGGGCGTGGCACGCCAGTGCCTGGAAGCAGTCAACGAAGTCTTGCACCGAGGTGAGGAATAGAAGACGCCCAAGCTCCGCCAGACGGCTCCCGCGTATAGGCGGCACAAATCGCGGAAGCGCTCCCATGGTGACAATGCCGCCCTCGTCCTATTCGAGGGCGTAGTACCACATCTGCGCGGCTCCTCGGAGATGATACAAGGCGATCCAGGTGCAGTCGGACGCGAGCGTGCGCTGTCTCCTGAAAAATTGGTCACATTGGTTGAGCCAATTCAGGGGGTCGACGGTGCCGTCGTAGGTCGCGAACTCCAGCTTGGAGAATCTCGTCAGCGTCTAAACGTGGACGACGGGCGGGTGCGCCTCGTCAGCACGAAGCAACGAGGATGATGAGGCCAAGTAGGCGGGCATTAGGGTGTCGTCCTGGAACAGGGGCCCGTCGACGCTGGCGAAGGGTACGGCGGAGCCCGAGGACCCGCCAAACTGCATGGCAGGGTGCGTCGCTGGTGGGGGCAGCATGTGCGGCCCGACCGAGGTCGTCGTGTAGACCGGCTCAAGGGACGCAGCGAGCCAGGCCGGTAACGGAGACGGCGACGAGGGAAACCGGACCTGGTGGATGGGCACCCCCGGGCCCGTCGTCGGGATGCCTAGGGCCGCAGTCACCGGTGGCGGCGGCTGCAGCTGTTGCCCCTGCTGCATGGTGGAGGCATCGGGGTTCGTCGCTGGTGGCGGCTGCCACAACAGCTGCTGCATGGCGGCGGCGACGGGGGTTGCCGAGGATGGTGGCCGCCACGGCGGCTGCGGCTGCGGCGGCGGCGGGGCGGTGGCGAAGGGCACAGGCGGCTGCGGCCCATAGGATCTTGCGAGGAACGTGTAGATGCCCGTGACCGCCTGGGTGAGATCCTGGATGGCAGCCGTCATCTCCTCCGGGGTGAAGATGACGAGGACGGGCACAGCGGAGGTGACCGGCACTGGCAAGAGCGAGGCGCTGGCCGTGGTGGCCATCAGGGCGGTCGGCAGCAGAAGGGTCGAGGTGGGTGGCGGCGAGGACATGATCGCACCGAAACTATCTGATACCAAATTGGTAGGAACCGGATCCCTACCAAGGCGTGGTCTCAGGTTGTAGGGGTGGAAGGAGGGATGGCGTGGAGGAAGGCATGGTCGCCGGTGCTGGGGCGCCGTCATTGCGTGCTCGCGAGGGAGAGAGAGCGCAGGGGTGGCGGCTAGGGTTAGGTCTCCCGGCTCCCTAAGGAAGCCAAGCAAATATGATTGCTTCTTGCTTAATCCCAAAATGGGTCCTTACACAAGTTTATATAATCCTCCTAATAAGATAATTGGGCTAAGCCCCTAATAACGATAAGATAAACTAGGCCACAACTAACTAGGCTAAGCCCCTAATATGCCGGTGATAACAAGTATTAATATACTCCGCCTCCGTACTCTGGGCATCTTGTTGCCTAAAATATGGGGTTGGAAAGTTTAATTAGTCACATTATCACCATGTCTCGAAGGCCTTTCAATACTCAACGGGGATACAATCAAGACCCATAGCCTTACCTCCTTTCAGCCTTTCTTTAAGTCAACCTGACCCCAGACTCCGGAATTCATCGCACAAAACGCCTATTGCTATCATCAAAGGAGTCGTCCAGCTCAAAAGTAGAGCTCTCACTCTCTCCATTGACTTCGTTCTTGCTGCATTTGACTTGGTTGATATCCCTCTTGCTTCACTCACTATATTGTCCGCAGTTCTATCCAGATGTAACCGTCTGAAATAGTCTTTCATCTCCTTAATAGCCTTCTGGATATCATCGTTCCACCACCAAGTATCACTTCCCCTGGTTAACCCAAACTCCTAAAAGCCACCTTACGAACACAAATCGCCATCCTCATCCACATGTTTGCATCACCTCATTCCTCCCAAGGGCCCTCCTTAATAACCCTCTCCTTGAAAGTCTGACCTACCTCCCCCTCGATTGTGCATGATATACAGAAACATGGCATTTTGGTGATCATAGCGAAAAAATATAGTTTGGCATAAACAACACTCTTCCACCTTGCGCAAAGACATCACAATACCAGTTTGCATACATCCCCAACAGCTTGGCATAAAGTGAATAAGAAAGCACAATACTCTTTCACCTTGTGCAAAGACATCACAATACCAGTTTGCATACATCCCCAATAATTCTACCCTTTTTCTCGTTTCATATTGGTACGTGACTTTTAACGATATTTCGTGAACAAGAATAGGAGGAGCATGTATTATGTAATTACTTCACATATTGTAACACCCCAGATGTAATTTGCCATATTTGTACTCCGACTCTTGCCATTTTCGGCTCTAACTTATGAGATTCGTGGTTGGGTTCTTGTCTTTGTTTTGCATTTGGCTCATGTCATGCATTTCATATCATGTCTTCATGTGCATCGCATTTGCATACGTATTCGTCTCATGCATCCGAGCATTTTCCCCGTTGTTCGTTTTGCGATCCGGCACTCCTACGTCCTCTGGCGCCCCCTTTTGACTCTTTTCGTGTGTGGGTGTTAAATTTTCTCGGAATGGATCGAGATTTGCCAAGCCGGCCTTGGTACACCACCGGTAGACCGCCTGTCAAGTTTCGTGCCATTTGGAGTTCGTTTGATACTCCAACGGTTAACCGGGGAACCATAAAGGCCTCGTGTGTGTTGCAGCCCAACACCCCTCCTAGTCAGCCCACAAACCCATCCAAACCCCCTTCATCCACTCGGGTGTTCGATCACAATCGCGTGGCCGAAAACCGCACCTCATTTAGACTCTCCTAACTCCCTCTACCTATATATATGTGCCCCTCCCGAAATTTTCGCGCAGTCCAACCCTAAAATTTCCCTCTGCGCCGCCGGACGAAATCACGCCGCCGTCCGCAGCCAGTCAGCGCCTGCCACGTGGCGCGCCGCCGCCCGCCGCCGCGCCGGCCAGCTCGGCCCACGGCGGGCCCCCGCGAGGCCCGCGTCTTCCCCCGCGCGCCCGAGCTCCTTCCGCGCCGCCCGAGCGCGGCTCCGCTCGCCGCCGACCGGCCGCCGTCCCCGCCGTCCCCCGCCTCCAGTCGCCGCCCGACCTCCACCACCTTGCCCGCATCGCCGCCCTGCGTCGCCGTCAGCACTTCTCCAGCGAGAAGCTCGGCGGGATCCGGTCTTTCACCTCCTCTCCGGCCACCGCGACGATCTCCGGCAAGACTCCGGCGAGCCCACGCCCTCCTTGGCTTCCGCGCGCGCGAGATCCAGATCCAGATCCAGTCAAACCCTAGGTTGACCCCGTTTTTCCCTAAGTCCCTAGCATTTTCAGCCCATGTTCATTGCATCATAACTCTGTGCCCGTAGCTCCATTTTGTGCGTGTCATACATCAAAATGTTCATCATGATGTGTTTTTCATTTTGTTCCATTGTGCCATGCTTGTTTGGGTCCATCTTGATGCCCAAATAGTTGATGGAAGAGTGCTATAAAATGTTAGGTTCTGATTCTTATCAGATTATGAGCATTTGTCATTTTTACTACATTTATTGTGTGCTGCATATGGGCATGAGCTCTACACGTGTTTTGCGCTATGCCATGCCATCTTTACAGGGGTGTATGTCATGTATTTTTGTGATCAATGTGGTGACTAGCACAAGCATGCAAAGTAGCTCTCGAGGTATTGCTGATTTCAGGGACTTAGGATTTCACCAAGTCATTGCTCTGCTATTATTTTTATGCCATGTATTCATGTTGCTATAGTGAGATCCATGATTCTTTTGAGTATGTTCAGTAAGGACGATTTGGACATATGGTTGTGCTCTATCCATCCATGCCTCTGTTTGTAAGTATGGAGTGCTCTAGCATGTCTCAATCTTACTCTACTTTTACTATAAAAAGTTCCTGGCAGATTGTTTACGTGTTAATCAATTTTGCCAAGGTCGTTGTAGTTGATCCATGCATGTTATGAACTTGTTCTTGCTTTGATTAGCTTCATGTACATGTCTTCTTGCCGAGGCTATGTTTATCTTGTCATGCAATGCCTTGTGATGAGTAAATCGAGCTCGCAAAGATGCCTTCATAATTCTGTTAATACCATGCTCTGTTTTCTGCTAAGTCTGAATCTGTTAACGAAACTTGCTATGTTTACATGGGTACCATCATATCTTCTGATCCTTTTTGGCTTATGGTCAGTAAGGGACTTTTGTTCTATGCTTTGAGTAGATTCATGCCATGCCTTTGTTTGCTATGATCTGTTCCTGTAGCATTATCTTGCTGTAAACATTGCTTCCTGATGTTAATTCCTGACATGTTGTTATTTTCACTAAGTCTGTGAAGCTGATATCTTTTGCCATGCTTGTTTGAACCTGCTCTTGTGTGATTTAACCATAGCTCAGTGTTCATCTTTTGTCAAGCATCTTGAGTAGATCACTGACATGTGCTTTGTTGCTATGTTGGAGTGCAGTAGCTTAGTCAATGCAGTGGTCAAGCATAATCTCAAGTTTGTAAAGGTCAACATGATGAACGCAGCTCAGGCAGAGGACTCTTCAGAAGAGATCATGGGCAACCTTCCTGTTAATGATATTCCGGCAAAAGTTCTTTTTGACACTGGTGCATCGCATTCTTTCATGTCATTCTCATTTGCATCGGAGCACAATGTTGACACAGAGGTTTTGTCCAAAGTCATGCAAGTTGTTTCTCCGGGAAAGCTTATGACTTCTAGTTTGGTTGCTCCCGATGTCTCTGTTCAGTTTGGAGACTATAAATTTCTGTCCTCTCCGACCTCTCCGGTTGTTCTTGATAACTCGGATATTGATTTAATTCTCGGCATGAACTGGCTTTCTAAGCACAAGGCTCAGCTTGATTGTGCTGCCAGGCAGATTCAATTGACACACTCTTCTGAAGATGTGATCATCTTTGCCGCTCGGGATGATACCATTCGACTGTTTTCTCTCAATGAGAAGGGTGAGTTGGATGTCATCTCTCAGATTCCAGTCGTTTGTGAATATCAAGACGTCTTTCCAAAAGAGTTTCCAGGAATGCCTCCTCACCGGCCAGTTGAATTCATCATCGATCTTGAGTCTGGCACGGAACCTGTTTGTAAACGTCCTTACAAGCTTGGACCAGAAGAGTTGAAGGAGCTGAAGAAACAACTCAATATACAAGAGCGTATGGGTCTAATCCGACAGAGCTCTTCTCCATGGGGTTGTGGTGTTCTTTTTGTCAAGAAGAAGGATGGCACGGACCGACTTTGTGTCGACTACCGTCCATTGAACAAGAAGACCATAAAGAACAAGTACCCACTTCCCAACATCAATGAGCTTTTCGAGCAACTCAAAAGTGCCCAAGTATTCTCCAAACTTGACCTCTGTATGGATTATCATCAGATTCGCATTCGTGAACAAGATATCCGCAAGACAGCATTCAGAACAAGCTATGGTTCTTATGAATATACTGTCATGTCTTTCGGCCTTGTCAATGCTCATCCAACGTTCTCTCGCATGATGAACTTCATCTTCAACCCTTACACAAATGATTTCGTCTTGGTGTATCTTGATGATATTTTGGTTTTTTCCAAAAACAAGGAGGATCATGCCAAGCATTTGAGATTGGTGTTGGACAAACTCAGAGAACATCAGTTCTATGCGAAGTTTTCAAAGTGCGAGTTTTGGCTCGATGAGGTTCTCTACCTTGGCCATATCATCTCCACCAAGGGCATTGCTGTTAATCCTGAGAAGGTGTCTGCAATTGTGAATTGGGAATCGCCTCAGAATGTCAAGCAGCTCCACAGTTTCCTTGGGCTTGCAAGCTATTGTCGAAGATTCGTTGAGAATTTCTCTAAGATCGCGAAGCCTCTTTCCAACCTCCTCCAGAAGCATGTGAAGTATGTCTGAACGCCTGAATGTGACATCGCTTTCAACACCCTGAAAGAGAAGTTAGTCACAGCTCTAGTTCTGACTCCTCCTGATGAATCCAAACCATTCAAAGTTTTCTGTGATGCCTCCCTGCAAGGCCTCGGTGTTGTGTTAATGTAAGAGAAAAAAGTTGTGGCTTATACCTCTCGCCAGTTGAAGCCCAACGAAAAGAACTACCCCACTCATGACCTCGAGTTGGCGGCAGTTGTCCATGCTCTTTTAACATGGAGACATTTCTTGTTGGGAAGGAAAGTGAACATCTTCACTGATTATAAGAGCCTCAAGTACATCTTCACTCAACTCAACCTCAACCTCAGACAGACTCGTTGGATCGAAATGATTCAAGAGTATAATCCGAGTATTGAATATACTCCAGACAAGGCCAATGTCATTGCAGACGCTTTGAGCAGGAAGGCTTACTGCAACAGTTTGATTCTCAAGCCCTTCTAACCGGATCTTTGTGAAGCTTTCCGCAAACTAAATCTTCAAGTTGTTCCTCAAGGATTTTTTGCCAACCTCCAAGTTTTTCCTACTTTGAAAGATCAGATTCGTGAGGCACAACTTCTTAATGCAATGGTGAAGAAGGTGAAGAATGAGATTGCCAAGTGTCAACCCAAATACAAGTGCTATCGCCTTGATGACAAAGATACTCTATTCTTTGAGGATCGAATTGTGGTTCCTAAGGGTGATCTACGTAAAGTCATTATGAACAAGGCTTACAGTTCACTCCTATCTATTCATCCTGAAAGTACAAAGATGTACCATGACTTCAAGCAGTCGTATTGATGGACTCGAATGAAGTAAGAAATTGCTCAGTTCGTGAATGAATGTGATGTCTGCAGAAGAGTGAAGGCATAACACCAACGGCCAGCTGGTCTCCTCCAACCTCTTATCATTTCAGAATGGAAGTTTGACCATATTGAGATGGACTTCGTGACTGAATTTCCCAAGTCCAAACGTGAAAATGATGCTATCTTTGTCGTCATCGACAAGCATACTGAAGTGGCTCATTTTCTTCCTATCAAAGAATCTATCACAGCAGCTCAGTTGGCAGAGCTATATACCTTCAGGATTGTCTCCTTGCACGGCATTCCGTAGTTGATATCTTCAGATCGTGGAAGCATCTTTACTTCTAAGTTCTGGCATTCCTTCCAGAAGGCCATGGGCACCAACATTCGCTTCAACACAGCCTTCCATCCTCAAACTAGTGGCCAAGTCGAGCGAGTCAATCAAATTCTTAAAGATATGCTCAGGACTTATGTCATCTCCTTCGGTATGAAGTGGGAAAATTGTCTTCCATATGCCGAGTTCTCCTACAACAACAACTTCCAAGCGAGTTCAGGCAAGGCCCCATTCGAGATTCTATATGGCAGAAAGTGTCGTACTCCTCTTAATTGGTCAGAGACTGGTGATCGCCAACTTCTTGGCAATGACTTAATCACAGAAGCTGAAGAAATGTGCAAAGTCATGCGTGAAAATCTCAAAGCCGCGCAATCACGCCAGAAGAGTTACTATGATAGCAACCATCGTGATTTGGCTTTCGAGATAGGAGACCATGTCTACCTTCGCGTCTCTCAAATGAAAGGTACTCGTCGCTTCGGTATCAAAGGGAAGCTTGCCCCTAGATACATGGGTCCCTTCAAGATCATTGGCAAAAGAGGTGACCTCGCCTATCAACTTAAATTTCCATCCAACTTTGCAAATGTGCACGACGTGTTTCACGTGTCTCAGCTTCGCAAGTGATTCAAGACTCCTGACTGCACCATCAACTTCGAAGAGATTGATCTCCAAGAAGACATGTCTTATCATGAGCATCTCGTTGCTATTCTTCAAGAAACCGAGCGCAAGACTCGCAACAAGTCTATCAAATTCTTGAAAGTGAAGTAGTCACATCATTCCGACCGAGAAGCCACCTGGGAACGCGATGACCACATCCATTCCGAATATTCGGAGTTCTTTTAGTCCTAGATCTCGGGACGAGATCCTTTCGTAGTGGTGGAGTGTTGTAACACCCCGGATGTAATTTGCCATATTTATACTTCGACTCTTGCCATTTTCGGCTCTAAGTTACGAGATTCATGGTTGGGTTCTTGTCTTTGTTTTGCATTTGGCTCATGTCATGCATTTCATATCATGTCTTCATGTGCATCGCATTTGCATACGTGTTCGTCTCATGCATCCGAGCATTTTCCCCGTTGTCCGTTTTGAGATCCGGCACTCCTACGTCCTCCGGCGCCCCCTTTTGCCTCTTTTCGTGTGCGGGTGTTAAACTTTCTCGGAATGGACCAAGATTTGGCAAGCGGCCTTGGTACACCACCGGTAGAGCGCCTGTCAAGTTTCATGCCATTTGGAGTTCGTTTGATACTCCAATGGTTAACCGGGGAATCGTAAAGTCCTCGTATGTGTTGCAGCCCAACACCCCTCCTAGTCAGCCCACAAACCCATCCAAACCCCCTCCATCCTCTCGGTCATTCGATCACGATCGCGTGGCCGAAAACCGCACCTCATTTGGACTCTCCTAGCTCCCTCTACCTATATATATATATGTGCCCCTCCCGAAATTTTCGCGCAGTCCAACCCTAAAATTTCTCTCTGCGCCACCGAACACGTCTGGGCGACACCGAACGAAATCGCGCCGCCGTCCGGAGCCAGTCAGCGCCCGCCATGTGGCGCGCCGGCCCGCTCGACCCACGGCGGGCCCGAGCTCCTTTCGCGCGGCTCCGCTCGCCGCCGACCGGCCGCCGTCCTCAACGTCCACCGCCTCCAGTCGCCGCCCGACCTCCACCACCTCCCCTGCGTCGCCGTCAGCACTTCTCCGGCGAGAAGCTCGACGAGATCCAGTCTTTCACCTCCTCTCAAACGACTCTCCGACCACCGCGACAATCTCCGGCAAGACTCCGACGAGCCCGCGCCCTCCTCAGCTTCCGCGCGCGCCAGATCCAGATCCAATCAAACCCTAGGTTGACCCCGTTTTTCCCCAAGTCCCTAGCATTTTCAGCCCATGTTCATTGCATCATAACTCTGTGCCCGTAGCTTCGTTTTGTGCGTGTCATACATCAAAATGTTCATCATGATGTGCTCTTCATTTTGTTCCATTGTGCCATGCTTGTTTGAGTCCATCTTGATGCCCAAATAGTTGATGGAAGAGTGCTATAAAATGTTAGGTTCTGATTCTTATCAGATTATGAGCATTTGTCATTTTTACTACATTTATTGTGTGCTGCATATGGGCATGAACTCTACATGTGTTTTGGGCTATGCCATGCCATCTTTACAGGGGCGTATGTCATGTATTTTTGTGATCAATGTGGTGACTAGCACAAGCATGCAAAGTAGCTCTCAGGATATTGCTGATTTCACGGACTTAGGATTTCACTAAGTCATTGCTCTGCTGTTATTTTTATGCCATGTATTCATGTTGCTATAATGAGATCCATGATTCTTTTGAGTATGTTCAGTAAGGATGATTTGGACATATGGTTGTGCTCTATCCATCCATGCCCCTGTTTGTAAGTATGGAGTGCTCTAGCATGTCTCAATCTTGCTCTACTTTTGCTATAAAATATTCCTGGCAGATTGTTTACGTGTTAATCAATTTTGCCAAGGTTGTTGTAGTTGATCCATGCATGTTATGAGCTTGTTCTTACTTTGATTAGCTTCATGAACATGTCTTCTTGCCGAGGCGATGTTTATCTTGTCATGCAATGCCTTGTGATGAGTGAATCGAGCTCGCAAAGATGCCTTCATAATTCTGTTAATGCCATGCTCTGTTTTCTGCTAAGTCTGAATCTGTTAACGAAACTTGCTATATTTACATGGATACCATTATATCTTCTGATCCTTTTTGGCTTATAGTCAGTAAGGGACTTTTGTTCTATGCTTTGAGTAGATTCATGCCATGCCTTTGTTTGCTATGATCTGTTCATGTAGTATATTGTTATCTTGTTGTGAACATTGCTTACTGATGTTAATTCCTGACATGTTGTTATTTTCACTAAGTCTGTGAAGCTGATATCTTTTGCCATGCTTGTTTGAACCTGCTCTTGTGTGATTTAGCCATAGCTCAGTGTTCATCTTTTGTCAAGCATCTTGAGTAGATCACTGTCATGTGCTTTGTTGCTATGTTAGAGTGTAGTAGCTTAGTTTCTTGTTGCATTTTAGATGACATTGTGTTGTTAATCGTAGATTTGTACCATTATTATTTTGCTTGTCCTTTGCAAACCGTGCATCCGATTCCGGTGATCTTTATATCGACTTCGACCGAAATCAACTCATCTTTCCAGCGGCACACTTGGTTTATCAAGTTGATGCCTTGATCAATCTTTTTCTTCCGGAGCACGCATATGCATTGCATATCACATCCCGCATGTCATGCCATGTTTTGTATCTTGTTTCTTGCACAATGCACCGTGGTTGATTATTGTTTACTTAGCTTGTGTTCTTGTTTTGGGTAGAGCCGAAAGACGATTACGTGATCGAGGAACCCGTTGAGTACGCTTACGAGGATCAAGTTTTTGTCAATTCGAGGAACTTTGCAGGCAAGATGACCATACCCTTGAAATCACTTCTATCTTTGCTTGCTAGTTGCTCGCTCTATTGCTATGCCGTGATACCCACCACTTGCTATATCATGTCTCCCATATTGTCATGTCAAGCTTCTAACCCACCTTTCCTAGCAAACCGTTGTTTGGCTATGTTACCGCTTTGCTTAGCCCCCTCTTATAGCGTTGCTAGTTGCAGGTGAAGATGGAGTTTGTTCCTTGTTGGAACATGTTTATTGTTGGGATATCATTATTATATCTTGTTTACTTTAATGCATCTATATACTTGGTAAAGGGTGGAAGGCTCGGCCTTATGCCTGGTGTTTTGTTTCACTCTTGCCGCCCTAGTTTCTGTCATACCGGTGTTATGTTTCTTGATTTTGCGTTCCTTACGCGGTTGGGTTATAATGGGAACCCCTTGACAGTTCGCCTTGAATAAAACTCCTCCAGCAAGGCCCAACCTTGGTTTTATCATTTGCCACCTAAGCTTTTTTCCCTTGGGTTCCGCGGACTCAAGGGTCATCTTTATTTTAACCCCCCCCCCCCCGGGCCAGTGCTCCTCTGAGTGTTGGTCCGAACCAAGTAGACTGCGAGGCCACCTCGGGGCAACTTGAGGTTTGGTTTTACTCGTAGGATGTCTCATCCGGTGTGCCCTGAGAACGAGATATGTGCGACTCCTATCGGGATTTGTCGGCACATCGGGCGGCTTTGCTGGTCTTGTTTTACCATTGTCGAGATGTCTTGTAACCGGGATTCCGAGTCTGATCGGGTCGTCCGGGGAGAAGAAATATCCTTCGTTGACCGTGAGAGTTTGTGATGGGCTAAGTTGGGACACCCCTACAGGGTTCTGAACTTTCAAAAATCGTGCCCACGGTTATGGGTAGATGAGAATTTGTTAATGTCCAGTGGTAGAAAACTTGAAACTTAACTTAATTAAAATGAATCAACCGCGTGTGTAGCCGTGATGGTCTCTTTTCGGTGGAGTCCGGGAAGAGAACACGGTCTCGTGTTATGCTTGAACGTAAGTAGTTTCAGGATCACTTCTTGATCTTATAGCTTCTCAACCGTGCTTTGCTTCTCTTCTCGCTCTCATTTGCGTAAGTTAGTCACCATCTATACTAGTACTTGCTGCAGATCCACCTCACTACCTTTTCCTACTCATAAGCTTAAATAGTCTTGATCGCGAGCGTGTAAGATTGCTGAATCCCCATGACTCACAGATTACTTCCAAAACCAGATGCAGGTGCCGATGATGCCAGTGCAGGGGACGCGACCGAACTCAAGTGAGAGTTCGACGAGGATTCAGGATGTTATTATGTTTCCTTTCCGGACGATCAGTAGAGAAGCCCAGTTGAGGCGATCGGGGATCTATGCAATTGGGATTGTCTTTATTTATTTTGTTCCGTAGTCGGATCTTGATTGTATTCTGGATAATGTAATGCTAAATTTACGTATTGTGTGAAGTGACGATTATAAGCCAACTCTTTATCCCTTTCTTATTCAGTACATGGAATGTGTAAAGATTACCCCTCTTGCGACATGACTACTATGCGGTTATGCCTCTAAGTCGTGCTCCAACAAGTGGGAGATATAGCCGCATCATGGGTGTTACACATACAGAGCAGAATATAATTATCTATGTTTCTCCAATCCATCTGCTTCTTGATCCAGAATACACTGATCTACATTAGTTCTCCGACAGTAAGTTCAAACAATGCAGGAGTATCTGCACTGTAAGATATGGACAAGTCTGATATATGTGTTCAGAAGACGGGTTAAGAAAAGGGAAACATACATCATCTATTTTGTCAGCACATAAATTATGAGGTATTTCGGCCAACTGCCATATTGGCACCAGAAATCAGCTAATTTAACAGGCTATCTCTTATGGCATTTCCTCCTCGAGCATAATCCTGGTAAATCCAGGGCAAAGAAGAAGAAAATGCATTTGTTCTGTAGTTATAACATCAAACACTGCAATTATATTAAAGATGACTGTCACGTCATCTAGTGAGACAAGTGATATGCTTAACAGCACTACTAGCAAAGACGAGTGTCACGTCATCGCTAGGATCAACTCTAGAATTAAACCAATATTATCCCATTGTTTAGTTAGGGAAAATCTAGGCTTCTCGCTCCTTTGCACAACACTGAAGTTCCAAAAATCAAAATGAGGAAGAATTTTATAGTGATCAGGAATGGGGTGTTTGTGGTAATTGTCACATAATCGTTTTTTCTTATGGTCCTTGTAGAGACAAGTAACATGTCATCTTTATGACGAAGGCGACATAAACCAAATTGGAAGTGTATCATGAGGTGTCTAGTTTCATCTAGCACACGAATACAAGACATGTAGAACACTTCAGTAAATATTGATAACTATAATCAGTTCTCAGAAAATCACACCAATATCATTGCATTCTTGGGCAACATCTAGGCTTCACTCAAATTTGCATGATGCCAACATTTCAAAAATGAAATGAAGATTTGACAGCCAACACATTATAGTTTCCATGTTTCCAACTTCTGAATGATAAAAAGATGCCGTTTAGCTTCACCAAAATGTAACATTGATTTCAAGATGATTAGCTCAAAACAACAACAAAACATAAATCTATTGTCAAGTAGCAACATATAAAGATAGCCAGCATATAATACTATCACTGCCGTTAAAATGACAAGCAGAGACTTTACCAGGCAAGGAAGACAACGTTCAAGCTATGGCGCTGCCTCCTATGGCTCCTTGCTGCTCCGAAAGTCACGCTTGAGCTCAGTGACCCTCTTCATGCACCCAGCCTTTGTCTTCCCAGGCACTGCTGCGGCCACCTTCTCCCACCTCATTGCCGTGTCCTTAGGGAACTCCTTGAGCGCGTTCAGCAGAGAACGGTCCTCGCCAGCACTCCAACCACCGTCCCCTCCTCCAGCATTGCCACCTGTGTCTGCGTCAGCGGCCCCGGCCCTTGGGTCCAGCGGCTTTCGCTTGCGCAGGAACTGCTCGAACGAGCCACCAGCCGCCGTGGCGCCGCCCGACTTTGCTGCGCGGATGACGCTCTCCGGCGTGCGGCGGCCGCCGAACACTGCAGCGATCTTCTCCCAGCGCTGGGGCTCTCCTGCCGGGTGCTTCAGCATCTGCCGCCGGAGAAGCTCCATTTCTTGGTCGGTCCACTCGCCAACCTCCTCCTCCCTCTCCCCGCCGTCCAGAACAGCGGTCCCCGCACCCATCGCCTCCTGCCGCAGTGGAGGCGGCTGGACGGGAGGAGCGACCGGATCTGACGACTTTGGGGGCGGCGGGGCGGCGTTCTGGCGGCGACCCCGGCGGGAGGGGGCGATGGGATCCGGGGTGGGCTCCTGGGACGGTTCCTGGTCGGGGAGGAGGCTGCCGCGGCCGACGGAGATGTCGCCACCAGTGGCGGAGGATGGCGCGAAGGGGGCGAGGAGCAGCGAGGATGCGATCCAAACGAGAATGGAGGCGAAGACCTGGTACGCCGAGTCGAGGGAGTAGGCTGCGGCGAGGAGGAGCACGGCTGCAGCGGCGCAGGCGGCGACGTGGGGGAGAGAGCGGGACGCGGGATTCGCAGTGGGGGATGAGAAATTGGCGGCGGCATCGGCGCGGGAGTGGACAACGCGCGCGCGCGGCTGGGAGTCCCAGTCGTCGTCGATGAACTCCATAGCCGGCGGCGGCGAGGTCGAGGCCCGCCGAAGGCGAGGCGGAGCGAAGATGCGAGATTCGGAGTAGCAGTTTCAGAGCATGTACAACTGAACCCTCAATTTCCTCACTCGGTTCACGGGATTTGCTGCAATCCAAAGGAAACTTAGGCCTCCTTTGGTTCATAGAATAAAAATGTTGTAGGAATAGAAAAATCATAGGAAGTGAGATGACATGCATCTCAATTTCTATAGAGAAAGAGATGTCATTTGATGCATAGGATAGAAATTTTTTCATTGAGTAGCTAATGTTTTTTTTCCTCTAAAATGTGAAGAATTGATTCCTATCCATTCCTACCAACCAAAGGGGCTCAAAGGAAATTTTTCTATACAAATCATATCATGTAGAAATCCTATGACATTCCTACAAACCAAAGGAGGCCTTAGAGTATCTACACCAGACTCACTAGTTGAATGCCCATGCGTTACCACGGGAATATGAAAGGGGGCTACTCTGCGCCGGTGTTTGGTCGGTCAAACAGCGCACGTACGATACGGTCTATATCAGCCGCAGGATTCCTTCTTCCCCTAAACTGCTTCACTAGTAAAAGAAACATGACGCATGTGCATCCGGAGCAGTCCCGTGATCCCCAATACGTCAGCCTGCTCGTCGGCCGTCCAGATCGCCGCCAGCCACTGCCCTCGTCACCGTCGGCTGACTCCTGTCGATTCCACGGGACGCCGCCCTCGTCGTTGGTGGTCGACATCACGCCCTTGGCCTCGCCGGTTTCTGCAGGATGTCGCCTCCACTCGTAGCAAAACGCCTGACGTCTCTGTCGTTGCAGCACCTAGCCGCCGCCGTCGTATCACGCCCGTCGCCGCGCCACCGTGCCTCCGGCCGCATCACTCAGTGCCGCCGCTCACACCCAATTAAAGCTTTTTCTCATGTTGGTTGAAGCTTTTTCTCAGGCCGGTTGTAGCTTTTTTCTACCCGTCGGCGCTCGCACGGGGTTGAAGAACGATGGCTGCCAATGAACTCCATTTAAATGGATGTAGCAAAAATGCTCGCAGGTTGTAGCGAAAAAACGAGCGCCGCCACAGTACCACTCCCTTAGATGTAGCAAAAACAATCGCAGGTTCCAGCAATTCGAGATGCCGGTTGTAGCAAATCTCGAAGCCGGTTCCAACAATATCACGACTGCTCGGTGTCTAGCGGTTGTAGCATCATCATTGTCTGCCATCGTGTGGATGCAGCATATGTTCTCGCCGGTTGCAACCTTCGACCTCCCATAGTTGTAGCATCGCTCGCCGTCGTGCAAAGAAGGTCGCCATGAACGGTCCCAGCAAATCGTGCGGTCGCTTCCAGCAAATAGCGTAGACGGTTGCAACAAACAAAAACTAGTGCATCGGCGGACTCTAGCTTCTTAGGACCAAGGTTGCAGCTCTTCTAGGCACGGTTCCAGCTCTGCTGTGCGCTGGTTGAAGCTCCGGAAGCCGGTGGTTGTAGCAAAGACGTTTGGCCGTTCGGTGGGCTCCCAATTTCTTCGGCTCAGGGTTGCAACTCTACGGGCGTGCCGTTCCAGCTCCGCTGTGTACTGGTTGCAGCATCTTGCCATGCGGTGGAGATTGGTGTGGGATAGCAGTGGTCGACCTCGTGCTTGTCTACAGGAAAGAGAAGGAAGGAGCGAGAGGAAGAAGATAACGAGAGAAAAAACGGAAGGGGATATGGCGGGCCCAAGCATCTATGGGCTGACGAGGTTGCGTGGGTGACTAGTCAAACTTGCGGAGGGCCCTTAGATTTGCATGCGATCGAACAAGCACGACGCGACCGGCCGAAGATTTGACCGGTGCACCGTTTACAAACGTTTCCCATACGAAATATGATGTAAAAAGATAACTCGATATGAATTAACAATATCCATATCTATCAGCGACACATTCTGCAAAGTGAAATACATATATAACTATATGAATTAAATACGGAAACACTAACGCCCACACGTGTGGGCGTTCTTCAACTCGCCCACACGCCTGGATCGTCGTTCACTGTTTTTTGCATGAATCTTGACACGAAAAGGTGGATTTGGTGTGCCACGTAGGACAAGTCTTGTGTGTGGCGTGTAGGTAGTTCGTCCGCACGCTGGTTTTTTCTTCGAGGTCAGCGGTTGCGAGTCGGGGCATGCGGTGGAACTATCGTCGCGCCCGCACGCCACGCCCAACAGCGGTTGCCGTCTCCCATGACTTGCCACTCGCGCTCCCCTCGCGGTTCATCACTCCCCTCCCATTCATTACTCCCCAACCCACCATCCACACCAGTTGCAATCGATTGAGGAGAAACCGAGATGAGAAGGCGGCAGCGGCGGCGAAAGAGTTGACCGCATTCGCGGCCGTTGGTGGGGTTCGTCGGACTGGAGCATCGTCGCCGGAGCAGCCGCAGATTGAAGGTAAGGCTACCTTCGTGCTCACATTCATGCGTGCAATTTCTGCCCCCTCCCTTTGTGGTCAATTTCCCCTCGACTTTCGTCGAGATTCTGGCCGATTTGCGGTGCTCCGGTGTCCGAGTCGACGGTGGAGTCGCGTGCTTGCCATTTAGGATGACATTGCGCAGTTTTGTCGCCGCCGCGGTGGCAGTCATGCCGTGTGGCTCGCCTGGTCCGCCGCCGCATCTGTATTTTTGCCTGTGTTTGTGTGGGGATTTTCTAAATGTTAGTTCTGATTTTGCCTCGAAATGCTATGGCCATCAGTGTAGGACATTTTTTGTTGTTGAATTCAGGGTATGATAGTTGTGATTGAACCCTAGATCTACTTAGGTGCATTTCAAGTGTAGGATAATGACAGTCATGGCATTTTCAACAACTATCATCACTGATGGCAACTAATTTTTTGAATCAACCGTGTCAGTTGCCATGTCAGTTGTAGGATAATGTCAGTTTGTGAGATCCAAGTCAGGGAGTAATTTTTGTGTATGATATATATATATATATATATATATATATATATATATATATATATATATATATAGGTAGTTGCATACTTAAGTGTGTGATAATGGCAGTCACGGCAATTTTCATTGCATTTGTTTACCCATGACTATGCTTCTAAGTGGCAACTAACTTTGTGAATCAACTGTGCCTATTGCCATGTCATATGCAGGATAATGGCAATTTGACTGTACAATGGACTCAACTGTGTTTGCCATGCTGACTTTGTGATAGCTAAACATATTTGAATGTATTGCATGTCAGTTCATTTTTGTATGAGGCCAGGGTGTGAGTTGCCACATTATATGTTGTACGGTGGAAGTTATCTGCCCTTTTTTGAAGTGCATTGTGTTAACATGGCAACTTGAACCTAGTAGATGTGATTTGTACTTTTTTATGAAGCCAATGTGTTAGGTGCCACATTTCATGTTGGACAATCCCAGGGGTGGGTGTTCCTCTGCTCTGCCTCATTTGCCACTTTCATTTGAGCCAACATGGCAAGTAGATTATGCTAGATGGCAACTGCTTCCTTCAGAAGCACAACACGTCCAGTTGCCATGTTTTTGCAATTGCTTTTCCATTTGATTATTTTTTTTACCTTTTTGTGCATGTTCAGCACATGGCAACTACTGTCCTCTTCGGATGCTTAAACTTTGGGGTAACCATGGGAGTTTTCTTTTTTTGTTCATCGATGATAACCAGTGAATCTTTACTTCATGCATTTGTTTCCGTATCCGTCGGCTATGTTTTCATTTCACCCTAATGTGGGTTTTGTTCTTACCATAGCACAATGGCTCGCGGTGACCGTCAAAATAATGATGATGACTTCATGGAGTTACCGCAACAAAATCGCGCGACCGGTCGGACAAAAGATGGCGATGAGGTCACTTTCCACCCCCATATGTTTTTAATTTCACACTGAGTTTTCAATCTTCTGTTAGAAGTAAATTTTCACTACATTGACCATGGCAACAAATGTTCCTTTTTCTGTTATGCAGAAGAAGAAACGTCAGCGCAATAGGGCTTCACAAGAACGCCTGACTATATTGAACGAAGGATTTACTGATGAACAGAAGGGAGCTGCCGGTGAGATGGGGATGCAGGCTCTGATGAATGTTCGGTGCACAAACCTAGTAAACCCTGTATGCGACTAGCTCGGTGAGATATATGATCTTGCCTCCAGGGAATTCGCCATTCAAGGATGTGGAAGACTGCCTTTGGATGAGGAATCTGTGTCTGCACCTTGGGGTGTGCCCCGTGGAGATATCAAAGTCCCGTATGAGGTGGATAATAAGATTGAGGAAGCTTTGTTCGCCCGTTTGTTTCCTGGAATGGCTTCCATGCCTAATACGACTGTGCTGGCAAATTCGCTGGAGGGCATGAAAACTCATGGCGAGGTATTTAAGATGAAGCTACTCATGTACTTGATCTCAGCTGTCTTTGCGCCTACCACATCTCTTCGCCCAAGCAACAAGTGCTTCCCTATCCTGGTGAATGCTCTGTCTCTACTTCTTTTTCCCTTCCAATCTTTTGATTTTGATGTCACCTGGAAGCCAGTCACTGCCAGTTTTTTGATGTGTTTTTATTTTTAATGCTTATGCGACAACTTTTCGTCCTGAAATTGTGTTGTGCCGGCAAAGCTGAAAGACGTTAAGAACACTAGATGATTCCCCCGCGCGTTGCAGCGGGAATTAGTAGCTCAAAGTTTCTTGAAATACGATTAAGAACATATGGGACAATTAAGCAAATGAATCATTTGCTATGAATAATAATGAATCATTGTTTTTATTTCATGGGAAGGAAAAGGCATATTGATGTGAAAGTGAGCATGTGGTTTTATAATAGAATCCTCATCATAAAAATGATTAAAACTATTGGTGGTATATATTTTGTCAGATTCTTTTGAGAATAACACTTCTAGAATATCTTGTAGCATAGAACTTGCGGAACATTAACCAAAATAATCATCAGGAAGAAAAAAGTATTGGGCAGATAATCGCTATCATTCCCTTACAGACACCTTCATTCAATCTACAATGTTATAGGAGGCTAGAAGCCTATAACCAATCTTCAATGTTGTGTGTTGTTCAGAAAGGAAGCTAGCCTAGTATTTCAGAAAGCAGCATGCCACAAAGAAATTAAAATATCGTAATCACACATTCACACTACAGAGTTAGAACCTGCAGAACATTAACCAAAAGAACCATCAGCAAGTAAAGAGTATTGGGCAGATAATCAAAGCTATTGATTCCCTTACAGACACCTTTGTTCAGTCTACAATTTTAAAACAAACTACACCCGACATCCCTAGAGAAAGAATTACAATCTTCAGCGGTGTGATATATATGAGCCATTCTTGGGAAGAGAAGTAGCCTGCCAGTAAGGAAAGCAGTATGTTCAACACTTAAACCAGCATGAGATGAAGCAAGGTATTATGAGGCAAAATATAGTAATTCTTTCAATTGAATTGCAATTTATTCAGTTATGGAATACCAAAATACAAATAATCAAAACCCTACAAAGTACATACCACCCAGGCAGCAATAACCAGTGTGGAACAGTGTAACGGCCAGCGATGGTTAACTGAAGGTAGCATACCTTTAGATGACAGACCCATCCAAACGACCACTCAAGGTAACAAACCCTCGAACACCCTGTTGTTACATTCTTTCTAAATGAAGCATAAGACCAAGATAACATCGATGATTAACTTCTCTTGTCTGAATCTCATAATAAAAGCATTCTGAATTTTTGATCAATCAATGTCCTCGCCACTCACATGTGTATTCTCTTATCTCTGGTTCACATAATTGACAATTTGATCCATGCCTCACCCCAAATATTTGTATATCATCCTACTACTTGAATCTCTACACATAAACAAACACACATTCATGCACTGAAAAAAGAGAGAGTCAAATAAAGAAGGTGAGGAAGAGCCTAGACTGAAGGTGTCCCTCCTGATCCCCAACAGTGCGCCTCCTAAGGCATGGTCAATGGAGCCGGACAGCACCCTTCCCCCATGGCGTTCCCGAGCGGCAGACGACATCTGGCATGGGTGGAGACCCGTTCCTCTCTGCCCAAGGACTGCAGTTCGGTAACCGGCGCTGCCGACCTGTCCTGTCAAGAAGCCACACTGCGTTTAAGAAAGGAAGAGCACATCGGCAAAGATATCAGTCCGATGGCCACTGATTCCCCCTGATGGAGGCGTGTGTTCGCGGCGACGACCGATTTGGCATGGGCTGGAGAGCGCGGAGGCGGCGTCTCGCATTGGTGGCAGATTTGGATTTTTAAAGAATTGAAAGTGAAAGGGGAACAAGCTATCCATGCATACCGGGCGGCATGGGCGTAGACGTCGAGGAGGAAGGGGTCGGTGTAGTTGACGCGCCATTGGACGGAGATAGAGTGGTCGCGGCCATCGAGGTCCCGTCGACGGCATCAGCGGGATCTCCTCCGCCATGGGTCCCATCGTAGTACCTTCAAGCGAGCACGACGATCTATCAACTATTCCTATCTTAGGTGGTCTATATGCATGCGACGGATAGATGTAGATGATGCGGGTGTTGGCATGGTGGTGAAAGGTTTGAAGTAGATCGAAGAAGCCGCCGCGTCGTAGCAGAAATCCTGGATCGGTACAGCGAGGCGGGGATGTGAAGGGAAACTGTTAGTTTTGATGATGTGAAGGCAAGTTCAGTGGAGATGAAGTGAAGCATTCAGGCAACCGATCCACTATATGTTCAATCATAGAATAAGATGAAGGGACGGGACGGAACAAAACTATCAATGGCTATTGATTTGCTATATCTGAGTGGAATTGGAGGAGACGAATAGAAGGGGAATGGTGTGGAGATGGCGACGCTTTGGGGGGGAAATACAACACGAACTATTCAATATCCTTCCATGGGCTGCCAACATCTTACAACCCATTAGAACTTCCTTGAGAAGTGGCTTCGTACAGCCCAGCCAGAAGAAATCAGTTGATAGCAAGAGCTAAAGTGTCGGATGTGGCTGGAATTGATGACGTGGCTGACTGCTGAGGTGTAGTGAGGTAGATGGTTGCATGTTGATTAGTGATCTGGATAGGCTGCATGTCAAGAGAAATAGGTTAGTGGGGATGAACTATTTATGTATTATAGATGAATTGGTGTAAATTCATCACAGACTTCCTGCATGATGCATTCACAAACAAGATGTACCAGAAGGGTTGTCGCTTGCACCTAATGGTATTTTTCCCTTCTCTTTTGCAAATACTCTTATCACAGTTCATTATTTTCCTAAATCAACATTGCAACTGTTCGTAAGTGCGAATCAAATTGGTTTGCATTTTTGGTATCTTTGTTTGGCCATAGTCTGCCAACCCAAAGTTTATGACTGATCTTTTAACTGGATTTTGTTTTTTCCTTTTTTGATGGCAACCATATAAGATCGTGCATGGCAACCCTTTGTTTCATTTTTTATGTGAATCTTTTACATGTGAAAGTGACTATTGTTTGATCCATGGCATTTGTAGTTGCTGCCTACAAGGCAATAGCATTTTTCAACAACACATAAAAAGTGTTCATTTCATACATTCATTCTCTTTTATACAATCTGCATGGCAACCATGATGTTGAGCTGGTGGCAGCTACCAGCATAACAAGATGGCAACTGCCAACATACCATGATGGCAACTAACATAGATAAATGGCAAATCTTTCTTTCTTCTCTTCAACTTGATGACTCAAGGAAACTAAAAAGCTTCTTTTTTGAACATAGCATGATGGCAACTAACATAGCTTTCTTTTTTATTGTGTATACCAGCTCATGTACGTCGATTGTCTTGATCTATCCACTATTGACTTTAGTGGGATAGGAGGCCCGCCGCCTCCACATAAGTTTGTTGTCTCTACATGGACGTACGATGCTGTCAAGGCTGTGCTTGTCGCAGACAGGATATCTGATACGAAATATGGGAAACTGCAGGTTAGTTCTGCCTTCTTTCTTGCACGACATTCTTCAATTTCGATGTTGCATAACATATGGAAAAATCCCCATACGGCAACCATTTATGGCTAACAAGCGATAAATACCTTGGCAGACATGGCTTTTTGCACATGGCACCCATGTTTGACCCCATATGGCAACTCCGCCATTCCGTGTCGATACTCCTTCTTTTTTCCTTTTTTTTGCAATCCATGAATTGTACTTAGTGCTCCTTATCTCTTTTTGACATCTTAGTTGTTTTTGCTGTTTTTTCAGCTGATGGCCAAGCATGTTGTAGACTACAGTGTGTTTGGTGGGCCATAAAACTTTGGCAAGTGGATGGATGTGCATTCAGCTCCATCTTGTCCTACTGAGGTGATCAAGGATGTTTATTTTGTTTTCTGAAATTATATTTTTCTTGCATTTTGATATATCTCTATGGTTGTTTTGGTTTATTTGTTCTTACCCACGTGACTCTAATATGTTTGGTTATTTGCTACTTTTTGTTTTGTGCTTAGGCGAGGGCACTTGTTGAGCATCTAGTTGGGCAGTTTGCTTCCGGCATGACCAGCTTGCTCAGGAAGTTGGTTGAGGGTTGGATGACACTTAATGGCTCTGACAGCGACGCGGTTGCGAGGCAGTTCACATCATTCGTTGGAGAATGGACACATCGACCAACTGGTTGCCATGGCCGGTACGACTACAACAGCTCTCAGGAGCTCCCTAACACGCAAGATGAGATGTTGGTCTCGACAAGGATGATGACGATGACATGGAGAATGTGCAACATGAAACCGATGATGATGAACATGTTGAAGTTCGTGCAGGTGGTAAGAATGATAAGGTTATACCAAATGTTCCTCCGCCGGAGGAAGTCATTGAACAAACAGTTGCGAGAGACACAGGGGTGTCGCTCTCAAAGAGGGGCAGGGCCCCAGAGGATGTTGGGCAGGGCTCTGTTGGCAAGAGGTCTAGGACCGATCCCATAGCTGCTAGGAGGAGGTTCGACATCTATTTAGTGCTTTGTTTGTCCTTTCTTTTTAACAGACCGACTTTTTTCATTCTTTGCTAAGTGCGGCATGATTTTTGTGTCTCACACTTGGTATCTTTTTTGCCATTTTTTCTATGTGCAGTGAGGCGACAGCTGGTGAACGAGCAGTTAAGAAGAAACAAGCACCAACGCAAACCCGCGTTTCTGCCCAATTGAACAAGGGTGCTCCCACTGCTGGTGACACCACTTCCACTAGGTCGTCTCCTTGTACGTCAACGTTCAACACCGGGGATCCTATCGTGTTGGAAGGCTTGAGGAAGACAAACAAGAAGTAGGTTCTCCCTGTTTTTCATTGTCATAGTGCTTTTTTGATTGATGCATTCTAGATCATGGCAGCTACCGTCTGCTTCTCATGGCAGCTGTCTAGCTTGCCACATGGGCTACTGCCATCTGTCCCACATGGCAACTGATGTTTTCATGATCTATTTTTTGCTGCATGGCAACTCCTACTTGTTCTGCATGGCAAATGCTAACTAAATCACATGGCAATTCTTTTTTCACTGATATGGCAACTGGCAGCTTTCCACTGACTTCCACCACCTACATTGTCATCTGTGCTCATCCACACCTTGTTCTCAAATGGCAGCTCTGGCACATCACACATTTTTCATTTTTATGATGACTATCATCGCAATTATTTTGCTCACTTTTTAATACTCTTCTCGTGCTTTCTTTGCAGGGTAAAGAAGACTACTACACGCGTGACCAAACACAATCCTAGAGACCCACTTGAACGCATTCATTCCAAGCTATCGACAAGTGGCAAGTCAGATGTTCATGAGCCGCCAGTCGACCAAACTGCTGCTGCACCGTCCGCCATTCCCACTAGCTCTGATGCAAGTGGCCGACCATCTCCGCCGGTTGCAGATGTGCAGACTACAACAACACGCATCCGTGCATCTGGGAGTGATGAGTCAGTATCTGTCAGGACTGCTGAGATATTGCCCATGCTGGTGGAAATGAGGGATGCTGTTGTGACCCATGCCACCCGATCAACAAGTGTTGAAGTGGGTGCTCCTGAGATCAACCTAAACAAGGAAGATTCTCGCTCATCTGATACGGATTCCAAGCGTGTGGTTGGTGGCACTTATGTGTCCACAAAAGAAGGGGATGCGGCCACATTTCAGAGTGAGATGCCATCCACAGGTGAGACTCATGGCACAACAGCTCTAGCTTCTAGTGGTCCAGAGGCTGCTACAGCGACCGTTGTGCGAGCTGGTCTTCCACCTAGGTGGCATAGCCCCGCAAGTATCCTGCACACATATCCAATGCACCAGGTGTAGCTAGGAGCAGCAGAGATGACTCTGGTTATGTGCTTACTTCCATGTTGTTCCCACCTCCTGCCAAAAGCAATGTTATGGAGAAAACGGAAGTCCGGAGTACAACTGACGTAGGTGGCAAGCCGTGCACGACTGAAGGAGGTGAACTTCCAGAGCAGACTGCGTCTTTCACCACCATGGAGAACCCCAGCTTAAATTTGCGCACTTTTAAGCTCCCAGTCAACATTGGTGTCCCCCTACAGCCCAAACAAGAAGATTGGCAAGAAATTTGCGACTGAGACCGCTAACAGCACGCCCCGCCCTACTAATAAGCCTGATGGTTCTGCAGCAGATGAGGCAGAAATGTTTGTTGATCTGTCACCCCTGGATTCTGCCAAGCAACTTGTTCGCGATCCGGCTGGTAGGCAGGAGAGGCACCCAATGGCTTTCACCCCACCAAGTTGTAGCCTTGGCATCGATCGCAGTCAAGATGAACCAGTGGTGCAAGATCCTATGCATGTTGCCTTTGCTTTCCCGGCAGGCATGACCCCAATGATGGCGCAGCCAATGGCTGATGGCAGGAAGGTTGTGAAGTTTGCAGAGCCGATAGTGCAAGGTACATTTTTGTGTATTTATCATTTGTTTCTACATTTTTTAGTGTGATGTTTGTCACAGGCTTTTTTGGGTTTCTTACTGGTGATGGCAAATCTCATGAGATGCACATGGCAACTGGAGTTGCTGTCACATGGCTCCTACAGTTGTTGCCATGTGGCAATTTCATTCGCAAAGCACATGGCAACTGGAGTTGCTACAACATGGTAACTCCAGTTCAATGTACTTGGCAACTGCAGTTGTTGCCACATGGCAACTACAGTGTAATGCACATGGCAACTCGAGTTGTTTCCACATGGACACATTCTAATTTTCACCTACAGTTCACATTCTGCACTCTTTTTCACAATAACTTGGTGTTTCCAAGTTTCCTAACCCACTATTTGATCCTTGTAGCCACCCCTGAGGAGATTTCGCTGTCACTTGATGAAGCTTATCGCATGATTGAGGAGGAAGCATTGAAGAGGAGGTCCTCACGGGGTCAAGGCCAGTCAAGTTCTAACGTGCCTGCTGAGTTGGTATTCGAGGATACCGTTAGAAGTGCCACCCTGGATCTGTGAGGCAGAATAGGGTAGTTCACGCACCACCCATGGATGACTATGAGCCCGAAGTTAAGGCCACAAAGGAGCAGAATCATCTATACGATATTGTCAAGCATTTTGGAAATGCAGGTCGAATAGCAAGCACATGAAGGAGCTAAAAGCGTAATGTCCACACCACATAACCCCTCACTTGCTTTTCTCTGATATTTTTCCTTTGCTATTCCAGCCATGCGTTGTTTATGTTTTATTTCTATTTTATTTAGTAGACATGATTCTTTCATGTTATATCGTTTTCATACAGCTCATGTTTGGACAGAACCAAAATCATACAATGTGATGCAACGTACGTCGACCTGGGTGATCTTGCCAAGACTGTGAGACCACTTGGTAAAATATCGAAGAATGTAGTTGCGTGTAGGATTGACTTCATCAACATGCATATGGATATTTGTCCCAACAAGACGATCATGCAGTACAATGTGACCTGCAAAATATGGGGTGGTAACTTCCACCATAAAATCCTGAGGAAGCATTTTGCCGCGCATGGTGAATTCAAGCTCACACTGAAGAAATATGTGAGTGTTCCTTCTTGTTGTACATATTTCTTCCATGTTATGTTTTGTCGGTAGCCATGCTTCATATGTGGCAACAGCTGCCATGTAAAATATGTTTGACCGTTTAATGCAACTTATGTGCCAAGTTCACTTAAAATATTGGGAAACTTTGTTTATACATGGATGGCAACTTCTTTTAATTACACATGGCAAAATAAATATTCCCTGTGGGTGCATTTTTGGACCCTTGCTGCTTTGTCGTTCATGTGCCTCTTACTGCATCTGACAATATCTTTACATATCATTTTTCCAATTTACATCATTTTTGTTTTTGATGTGAACTCTGCTTTTTCTTTCCTTTATTTTACTTGCAGGTCATGTTCCCCATGTTCCAGGAGCTTGCACCGGACAACCCAGATGACAAGTGTGGTCACCACTACGCGATTTGCCTTGACTTGAAGAACCAACGATTTGAGGTGCTTGATTCAATGCATTCAGAAGCTGATGAAGACCTTACTACACATGCTAAATTCTTTATCAACAACATGAAAGAGACATGGATGCGTCACTATGAAAACTCAAAGGTCCAGATCAGTCATTTTCCAATCGAGTATGTCGCGACTACGAAGCAAGGAAACTAGTAATTACTATCTTTTTCATGTGTCCTCCACATCAATCCTAAACCTTTGTCACCTCTGCATTGAAGTTTATGATTTTTTCTATTCTCTTGAGTTCACCTGATTCTTTTCTTTATAGGCATGACTGTGGCTTTCACACATTGGAATACCTTGCAAAGTAGGAAGGTCGACGGGTCCCTGTCGTCATAGATGCAATGGTCATCGAGCTCCGTAAAATATACACATGGAACTGGTTGATGAATGAAGATTTCAACACGCGGGCAAACACACGAGAGTTCATAGAGGAAGATGTGAAAAAGGCCAACAAGAAGTACAAGTGATTATGTGATGCTCCATACCGCATGCCTACCTTAGATTCTGTGGCTGAGGAATGTAAGGTATCAACTTGTTCTTTTAAAACTATATCAGTGTGCTATGTTATGACTGCATCCCCCGTAGTCTAGTATATAGTGGTGGCGTGTGAGTGTCATTGAATATTTGCAATATACGTGTGGATCTGAACCTACTTAGGTGTGACAATAGCTACGTTTATGTTCAGTACTATTATGTGTTTGTGGTTGGTAGTACCAGTTGGGTGTTTGAATGCGTCTATGATGCCTGAAACACGGAAAATATAGTTGATCAGGGACGGTTAGTGAAAGTAATTGTTTTGTTTTTTTGTTTTTTGGGGTTTTTTGCATTGCTAATTGTATCGGTTAGCATGGTAGACAGTTCATAAGCAAACCATTCTCTCGTGTTTTTGCACGTGATCGTTTCAACTAGTTTGTTCATAGTATGTGTACAATACAATATGTGTGGAAAAAATGCTTGGTCTGAAAACGGAAATCTATGCGATGGCAGATTCAGTAGAAATTACATGGCAGATTCGATGGAAGCTGTATGGTAGATTTAGTAGCACATACGTGGCAATTATAGTCATTCGTGGCATTTTCTTCAAATTCTGATGTCCACTAACAGTCATTCTCCCATTTTTAAAATCTGGACCATCTACCTTACAAAAATGTCACCAACACCCAAGTTACAATCCTCCACAGTTGCTTACAGGTTGCCTGTCCCTTCCTTTGTTTTCTTGTGCTTTGCTTGAATTTCCAACCCTGATTCGTATCTCACCTCTTTTGGACGCCCTTTCGTGATGGAACGGGACGGGTTCCTGACCTGGGTTTGTGTGCTTGCTATTCCAGACCCTACCTCCGAGTTTTTAGATGATGGACCCGTGGACGAAGGCACACTTGAGGTGCGGGGGAACCTGTGTAAGGCTTCTTCAGCCTTCCTCTTTTTGATCTCATCAAGCTCTCTTTTCAGGGCCTTCCTGTGTTTTTCTGCCACACTCGCTGTCTCATCACTCTTGTATGCTTCATCTAATAGTTCAACATAGTTCTTGGTCAACACAACGTGCCTCACGGCGTCCATGGTTGCCTCTGGTCTCTCATCATGCACAGCCAAAACTGCATTTGATGTTTGTGGCCCCAATGCATCATCAGCGTCCCAAGTCCATCGCCGCCGTATGAAATGGCGGGGCAATCGCGTTACCACGTGCATGTCCATTACTTTCAGTATGTGACAGCACACAATCCCTTCCCGTTTGAATTTGCAGCATTGGCAGTAGTATTCACCTTCGTTTATCGAGGCCTTCACAAAGTAGTTCCTTCCCTTGTCCGGGTCTTCAGGTTCTGAATCGGACATGCCCAAGAGAGAACACACCTTGAACGTATGTTTGTCCACCTGGTAAGTTGTGTACATGCTGGCACGCTTTATTTCTTCCTGGAATCTACATGTTTTGGGCTTTTGTTAAACTCTTATATGATGTTTGTAGCACCTTATGTTGAGGTAGGTCGTAACATAGCAAACGTATCTAAAATCAATGATGGCATGGAAATCCTTATTTTTTCCCACATTTGTTCTTGGGTTGTTGATAACCCACAAGTATAGGGGATCGCAACAGTTTTCGAGGGTAGAGTATTCAACCCAAATTTATTGATTCGACACAAGGGGAGCCAAAGAATATTCTCAAGTATTAGCAGCTGAGTTGTCAATTCAACCACACCTGGAAACTTAATATCTGCAACAAAGTGTTTAGTAGCAAAGTAATATGATAGTAGTGGTAACGGTGGTAAAAGGTAACAGTAGCAAAAGTAATATTTTTGGTGTTTTGTAGATGATAACAATAGCAACGGAAAAGTAAATAAGCGAAGAACAATATATGGAAAGCTCATAGGCAATGGATCGGTGATAGAGAATTATGTCGGATGCGGATCATCATGTAACAGTCATAACCTAGGGTGACACAGAACTAGCTCCAATTCATCAATGTAATGTAGGCATGTATTCCGAATATGGTCATACATGCTTATGGAAAAGAACTTGCATGACATCTCTTGTCCTATCCTCCCGTGGTAGCGGGGTCCTATTGGAAACTAAGGGATATTAAGGCCTCCTTTTAATAGAGTACCGGACCAAAGTATTAGCACTTAGTGAATACATGAACTCCTCAAACTACGATCATCATCGGGAAGTGTCCCGACCATTGTCACTCCGAGGTTGCCGGATCATAACACGTAGTAGGTGACTATAGCTTGCACCATTGGATCAAGAACACAAATATATTCATGAAAGAACACAAATATATTCATGAAAAAATAATAGGTTAAGATCTGAAATCATGGCACTCGGGCCCTAGTGACAAGCATTAAGCATAGCAAAGTCATAGCAACATCAATCTCAGAACATAGTGGATACTAGGGATCAATCTCTAACAAAACTAACTAAATTACATGATAAATCTCATCCAACCCATCACCGTCCAGCAAGCCTATGATGGAATTACTTACGCACGGTGGTGAGCATCATGAAATTGGTGATGGAGGATGGTTGATGATGACGATGGCGACGGATTCCCCTCTCTAGAGCCCCGAACGAACTCCAGATCAGCCCCCCCCCGAGAGAGTTTAGGGCTTGGCGGCGGCTCTGTATCGTAAAATGCGATGAATCCTTCTCCCTGATTTTTCTCTCCTCGGAAGTGAATATATGGAGTCAAGGTTGAGGTCGGTGGAGCATCAGGGGGCCCACGAGGCAGGGGGCGCGCCCAGGGGGGTAGGGCGCGCCCCCACACTCGTGGACAGGTGGAGCCCCCTGACGTGGGTCTTCCTTCCAGTATTTTTTATATATTCCAAAATAATTCTCCGTTGATTTTCATGTCATTCCGAGAACTTTTATTTCTGCACAAAAATAATACTATGGCAATTCTGCTGAAAACAGCGTCAGTCCGGGTTGGTTCCATTCAAATCATGCAAGTTAGAGTTCAAAACAAGGGCAAAAGTGTTTGGATAAGTAGATACGACGGAGACAACTACATGATATTTCACATGGCAACTGCATAACATTTAACATGGCAAATGCAGTTCATTTAACATGGCAAATGCAGTTTTGTCTCACATGTCAACTACATATCATTTCACATGGCAACTATAGTTCATTACACATGGCAACTACAGTTCAACACACATGGCAACTATAGTTGATTTCACATGGAAACTACAGATCATGCTTATAATGTACTCATTGGCTATTTTCAATAAGTCAGCAAGTCAAAAAGTTGGCAACTACATTGCATTCTACATGGCACCTACTATCTTCATGCTTGTGCAAATAAGACAGTAAGATAATCCACTTACTTGTTAAAAATCTTGTTGGTATATATCTTGCTCATCTGCCTCTCCATCAGTAAATATGTTAGCAATTTAGGCTGCTTGAGCGCGGTGTTTGCTTCTTGTTGTAGCTCAGATCCCAGTATTTTCTATTGCAAAGTTGTGTACTGCTTGGCAAACTACAGCAATGAGTTGCCAGGGCTCAGGTACCGCTTCAAAACAGCATTGAACCCCTCACTGCGCTGAGTAGTCTGCAGAAATGGGAAGAAGCACTGCATGAAGTAGGCCGGCACCCAATACATTCGCTTCTCCCATAGGCTAGTAAGTGTATCGTTGTCTTGGACTTTGTATGTTTCAATCATAACCGTCCAGCTCCATTCAAACTCCTCCACCATCAAGCCGTGGTCCACGCACAAGTTGAATGCCTTGTTTAGCTCTGGACGGTCAGCAAAGAATGGTCCTAGTGTCTCCTCAGCCTTCTTAATAATATGCCACCTCCAGTGCATGTGCACTACCAACGGAAAGACCTCCCCTATGCCTGCATGCATCCTAGCAAGTCCACCCATGCACTCCAAGAAGGTTTTGAATAACCAAGTGTAACCATCCGTATCTTCGTTCCAAACGAGTCCACAACCGAACTACAATGACTGATTGTGGTTATTTGTTCCTATGAATGGAGCGCAGGGCATCTTGTACATATTAGTGAGATATGTCGCGTCGAATGAAATGCAACCACGGAAATATTTGTAGGATCTTCTTGCAGCACCATCCACCCAATACATGTTTCTGACACGGTCCTCATCGTCCAATCTTATCCTATAGAAGAAATCAACATCTGCTTTTGCTTTCTCTTCGAAGTAGGCTATTGTGTCTTCTATGTCAGCCAGCCTGCTCTCTCTACGGTACTTTGCCTTTAGGTTTGTGACGTCTGCTGGTATGTAGGGCATGCTACTCAGTCTACCATCTCTGCTGTGGATCTGGGATAGTATTTGGACCATTCTTCACTACAAAAAAAGACACATCCGTGACATTTTGGGCTGAACGAAAAAAATTTCTGTCATACATATGACACTTCTATGACGATAATTGTGACAAAACCCAGTATCATCATAGATGTGGTGGGATCCTACTTCTATGACAAAAAATCATGACAGAAAATGGGCTTTTCGTCCTGGGCGGGCCGGAGACGCAGCTGCATGACATTCTTTGGGTCGTCCATGACGGAAAAAACCATGGTAGAAGCGAGGGCGAGGAAAATTTCGGGGAGTTCCCGGTTACGGTGGGAGGTCGGGGGCCGAGCGATGCGCATTTCTCTCGTACACGTACGTGCGTGTGTGCGAGGCGTTGGCTCTAACTGAACCCGAGCGAGGCGTTGGGCTCTAACTGAACCCGAACGATTGCACTGCAGGCTACGCGTTACTGAACCCGAGCAATCGATCGATGGCTGTTAACTGAACCCGATCGAGCGATTCCTTCACTACTGCTGCTAACTGAAGCCGATCGATGCTGTCTCTGGGATGAACAGTGAGCATTGCGGGGGGGGGGGGTGGATGAACAGTGAGCGGTGGCGTTGCCTCTGGATGAACATGACCCCATGGTGTGGTGGAGGGCTGGATGAACAGTAGATGGTGGAGGGGTGCCCGCGGAGGGGTGGTTGAACAGGACCCCGTGGTGTGGAGGGTAGGATGAACAGTAGATGGTGGAGGGGTGGTTGAACAGTAGTCGGTGGAGTAGCGCGCGGTGGAGGCTGGATGAACAGGAGCCCATGGAGGCTGAGGAGGTCGACGGTAGCCCGTGGAGGCTGGAGGAGGTCGACGGTGGAGATGAACAGTATCCTGTGGAGTCCCATTTTGCGGTACGCCACACCCCTCCCGATGAACAGGACCCCCGTTTCGACCGTAGGAGGTCCGTATCGTCCGTTTTGCGGTATGTCACACCCCTCCCGATCAACAGGACCCCCGTTTCGACCGTAGGAGGTCCGTTTCGTCCATTTTGCGGTACGCCACACCCCTCCCGATCAACAGGACCCCCGTTTCGACCGTAGGAGGTCCGTTTCATCCGTTTTGTGGTACGCCACACCCCTCCCGATCAACAGGACCCCCGTTTCGACCGTAGGAGGTCCGTTTCCTCCGTTTTGCGGTACGCCAGGCCTCGTTTCCATCGCCTGTTCCGTCCAAGCCCTCCCTATGAACACGACCACGCATTCCGTTTCGACCCAGCCGGTTGGCTCCCACGCATTCCGTTGCCTCCCGATGAACATGACGCATTCCGTTGCCTCCCCATGAACACGACGACGACGCTGTTTCTCCGTTCCGACCCAGCCATGTACACGAGCCCTGGCCGTACGTATGTGCGAGTAGGTGTTCGAGACCCCGCCCATATGTACACATACATGGCCGTATTTTCTTTCTTGCACCCTGGCCGCTGTACGTACGTGTACATGCTACGTGCGCGCCTCTACTACGACACGTACGCGCCTCTACTACGACACGTGCGCTCCTCTACATCCACCAGTATATATGTACGTACACGTTCGCGACCAGAATGACAACGCTACGTATGCTTCGACCAGGTGGGTCCCGACTATCAGGCACTTCCTTGCCTACGAAGATGTAGCTGGTGGGTCGTTTTTTTGCCCGGATGCACTTCCTTGCGTGCAAAGATGTAGCTGGTGGGTCCCAACATTCAGGGGGAAACGTTTTTTCGCGAAATACAGTGGCCCGTCCGGTGGGTCCCAGTTGTCAGGTGGAGGAATAATTATTTTGCACGTAATAAGGAGGCACT
This sequence comes from Triticum aestivum, assembly GCF_018294505.1. Classification (NCBI taxonomy): domain Eukaryota; kingdom Viridiplantae; phylum Streptophyta; class Magnoliopsida; order Poales; family Poaceae; genus Triticum; species Triticum aestivum. The sequence continues at coordinate 417,346,760 of NC_057812.1, read as the reverse complement.
TCCTTGTTGCGGCCGTGGACCTCCACGTCCGATGGAAGCCATTCCTTGACCACGTTGACCACATCGCCCCGAGAGCACCAGGGCAGTGGACGACGGCGAGGCCTAGGAAGGGACGACATGGAGTCGGGGAAGACGCGGCAGTGGATGCCCACGCATAGAGGAGTATGAGGGTTCACTTGTTCGGCTGCGGTGTGAGGCTGTCGTCGCTGCAGAATAACAGGGGGTGTGGGTGCGTAGAGGGATGGCCTGGCCAGCGATGGGAGTAGTAGGGGGCGGTGAGGCCTGCGCGACATCACAGATGGCCACGGGCGGCAGGAGCAGGCGGCACGACCGACACTGCTTTGGGCGGCTGGAGCAAGAAGACCAGAGGTTGAAGAAGCACTACGGTCGTTGGATGGACATCGTACGGTCACTGGAGCTAGAATCATTCATATATTGACTAAAGTTGACAACGGCCTCCATCCCAGTCAACTTAGTAGGCCCACAAGTTAGCCTCCCACCAAGGTGGGTCCCAGCTAGCAGGGGGTATTCATTTTTTTGTGCATAATAAGGAGGCACTTCCGGTGGGTCCGAGCCGACAACGGGGGGAATGTTTTTTTCACGAAATACGATGGCCCGTCCTGTGGGTCCCAGTAGTCAGGGGGAAACGTTTTTTTCATGAATTACTGGTGGCCCGTCCGGTGGGTCCCTGCTGTTAGGTGGAGGAATAATTATTTCCCGCGTAATAAGGAGGCACTTCCTTGCGGCTGGCGTGGATCCAGCTGTCAGCCTCTCCATGTACAATACTCTTCCGATGGAAATCGGTCGTTGACCACATTGACCACGCCACGCCGAGAGCACCACGGCGGTGGACGACGGCGAGGCCTAGGAAGGGGACGACGCGGAGCCGGGGAAGACGCGGCAGTGGAAGCCCGCGCGGAGAGGAGTACGAGGGTTCACCGGTTCGGCTACGGTGTGAGGCTGCCGTCGCCGCAGAATAATAGGGGGTGTGGGTGAGTAGAGGGATGCCCTAGCCAGCGGTGAGAGTAGTAGGGGGCGCCGAGGCCTGCGTGGCAGCACAGCCGGCCACGGGAGGCGGGAGTAGGCGATCCCGCCGGCGCTGCTTTGGCGGCTGGAGCAAGAAGATCAGAGATTGAAGAAACACGACGGCCGTTGGATTGACATCCAACTGTTACGTCTGCTAGAATCGTTTGTTGACGTATATAATAACTAAAAAAATCTTGCATACGCGTCAACTAAACAGGCCCACAAGTCAGACCACTCCCTCTTTTTTTAATAATTTATATATAGCTCATGGCAACTTCTTATGCAATTTATTGCAGTCGTTTTTTTGGTTGGCCAGGGCCAATTTCGCATATTTCTGTGGGTTCCAAACTATTTTTAATACCGAAATGTCAAGCCAAATTTAAAGTACTTTGAAGATATATTTAAATTAGGTTAATGCCCAGTGAAATAGGAATATGAAAATGTGAAAAAATCAGAAATTATAAAGTAATTGCCAATTTTTCATCTGTTTTTATATTTACAACTCATTTCATATTCGGAACTGCTCCATGAACGATACTTATGTCCGACGTATGCACGACATTTAAATCCGGCGGCCAGTGCTGTTTCGATGATACGCATGTGCGGCCTGATTTTAATCATTGTCTGTGAGTCGTCTGTTTCTATCGTCTGTATAGCACTACTCTTTCATATTACTTTCAAGATTTGCACGCGTCTTGAAAGAGTTGCAGCCCATCAGGGCGTAGAAAAATAAATAGGCCTGGATTGGGTATTCTTCAGAAAAAATAAACTGGGATCATTTTCACAAAGAAAAAATAGCTGGGCTTGTCACATGGTGAACATAAAAGATAAGTCTGGGCTAGACGGGCCATAGCCTAGTTCAAACCCTGCTCCGTCTCAACAATACCAAACAAAAAAAATACTGCTCGAGTAGTTACGTCCCGGGTGTCAGCCGATCTTGTGCCGTTCTCTTGTCTATTGACTATATACGCTCACAATGTCATGGGTCCCAGATGTCAGGAAAACACTAGGAGGAAGCATTTTATTGTTCCATACGCTGACGTGGTGGGCCCCTACTGTCATCCTCTCCACGTACTTCTGCCCATTCCTATTGTTTGTTGACCATGTTGACAACGCGAGAGGGCGGCGCCGCGGTGAGCGCACCAAAGCGCGCGGAGGACGTCGGCATTAATGATTTAGGAGATGGTGGGGCGGCGATGCGAGCGCTGAGGCGCAGCCAGCCGTGGGAGGCGGAAGCAGGCGGCCCCACCGGTGCCGGTTTGGTTTTGGAGGCTGGAGGAAGACAGGACTAAAGAAACACGACAGACTGTAAAAGCAGCATGAGTACTTAACAACCTTAACTGAAACCAGCAGGGGCACTTAACAACCAAAGCTGAAAGCAGTGTGAGTACTTACACAGGTTCAACCGTACAAAGCACGCCTCGAACAGTGCTACTTTGCCTACAGTTAACCAAGGGTGAGGCCGCCAAGTCCCAAGACAAGGCCCAGGCGCCACCCCACGCATCCACAACTTTCTGAAAGCGGCTTCATCTCGCAACGTGGTCAATAAACAAGATATTCACTTTAGAGCCATGGAAAAGCATGAACATAATCTTCTATCCTATTCTCCAAGATGGACGGGCCTTCATTATTTGAGACCACCCATGAATAAGTATCTTTTCACCTCCAAGGGGAATTGAGTAGGTCGACATAAACATCATGTTGTGACCAATCACAAGTCTGACCCGACCATGGTTAGGCATCTGTATAGGAACAATAGAACTCGACAGTTCCTGTTTCAAGAAGATCACAGCTGTAAAACTGTGTATAAGCAACAGTTTATGAACAACATATATAACAGAAAATAGCTCGTACCATAAGTTTCTCGACACAGTTGGACCTATTCAACGAGTGCAGCAGTGGCACACAGGCCTTCCACCATTGAAACACCCCACAAGGACCTCAAGACGATCAATAAAGTGTAGGAACTTGTGGATGTCGATCCAGTCAACTTCAGTGCCATTAGTAATAGCCGAGTTATTATAGAGTAACAAACAAGCAGACTGCTTAACTCTGAAAAAACCTACACGTGCCACCAATTATAAGAAAATATTAGTTAGAAGTAGCATCTTCGTGAGAGATTCGTTGCTACTTCTAAAGTTAAATTGTGATTTGTTAGACAGAATAGGTGGATTAAGAAGTAATCGAGGCAACAAGCAAGAACCAGATACAAAACTAACATGGATGAACAATTGGAACGACGTCGGGGTGGAAGATCGCAGTGAAGATGAGACCAGGTTCTGCTATTTCCATCAACATTCATGCGCCAACTTTCAGTCTGTAACACTTGAGAAAGTTTATCCAAGTTCGGCCATAAAAAAGCAGCGATCTTCTTGGTTCATGAACCCAACTCGGAACTTATATACATGGCTTGTCTTCACTGTGACCATTAAACTAGTGTATTCAGTTATAGCAAGGCCGGGCATCTTGAGTACATGTGTTCTGGCAGAGCAAATAATACACTGCAGGAAAAATAATATGAGAACACGACATGTTCAAAAAAAAACCACCCTCCCGGATAGAAAAGAGGATTCTAGGAACATACTGTGCGTGTTTCAAAATGTTGTGTTAGGATGAGAAGGAACAAGTGTGGCGTCTCGCTGAGGGCGCAGAAACCTGTAGGGTACTCGCACTTTGCGCACTGCAAATGAAACACACTAGATTCAGTAGGAAGAAAAATGCATCAACGGCGGCGACTGCCATCCTAGCATTACCTGCGACCAAGGGACTTGGATTTATCGGGGATGGATGAAGAATTCGTACCTGGTTCTCCATGAGAAAACCCTATGCAATCGTCGAGAGGGGGTTTTCTCTGAACAAGCAGACGAGGGAGAAGGGGATTCAAGCCCAGTGAAATATTGCCACTTCGTCCGTCCATCTTACTTCTAAAGCTAGAAAGGGGGGGTGTGCTTTGACGTCTCATTGGGCATTACTGCGGTGCTACGACCGGGGTGTGTCTACCATGAAGTTGTGCACTCTAATTTGTGCATATGGCACGTGGACCCTGTTGCCGGTTGCTCCACATATCAGCGAAAGGAAGTAGAAAGACAGGAGTAACTAGTTACACATAAATATATATTTTGACAGAGAGATACTCCCTATGTAAAGAAATATACAAATCTTTTATATCAGAGGCTCACCTTGCCGAGAAATATACTCCCTCTACAACGCACATGCATTATGGGGGTTCAGCTTTTTTTATGGGGGTTCAGCTGAGAATATAATACTCAGATAGGCTCATGGTTCTGGACTTTGGGCCACAAGATGACCCTGCATGTTAGGGGGCCCATGTGTTGGAATAAAGCACGACAGCTGTTGGAATGAAATTGAACGACAGTTCCTAACCAGCAATCAGAGTTGCAATTCTATCAACAATATACCATGTGATAAATAATACTGTCGTACTACTTATACACACATGACACTTGTTTCACCATGCCAGATTATTACATCAAAATCTCTCGGAGGATAGATCAGTTCGGCAGTTGCGTGCTGCTACTGAAGAATTTCAGAGTTGATTTGGACCAGCTCTCCTTGCCAAGAAAGTTTGATTTTGACATCATCCCCTACCGCAATATACGATTTAGATTTGAACCTTGACCATCCTTTAGCATCAATCATCATGCGACCATCCTTTGTACTTATGGTATATTGAGCAGGTTCATTCACACCAAGGCTGCGCATGGTAAGAGAAACTTGGCCGCGGTCGCCCGGATTGTTGAATGACTCCCTTGTTGCTCTAGGAATTCTCTGTCTACAAACAAGAAGACATACCCAAACAGTTAGATCAACACAGTGAATCATGTGAAACATGTGAAACAACATGGAAAGAAAAACGAATGAAGCACTTGGGCGGCCAATGCTTACCAAGAAGGTGGACATGTCGGTTTTTGTAAGGACCTTGGTATATGAAGTGCGAACTGTAGCCCAGTCTGTTGCCGGTGCAACTGCACGGGCCGGAGCAGATGCAAGTGCAAGTGTTGGTGCAGGTGCCGAAGCCGCCGCTGCTGCCGGAGATGGTGCTCCTTGTAGAGCTGGTGCCGGTGTCGATGCCCGATCCTCCAGTAGATCAGACTAATCCGTTGACGCGGTTGGTGCCCAATCCTCAGCTGGATGAGACTGAGCTGCTACCGCTGTCAGTGCTAGAGCAACTGCCGGTGCTTGATCTGTGCGGGACAACGGTGATCGTGTCTGGTCTGCTATGATCAGCTTTCTAACTTGACTAGGATCCGTGACCATGATCCAGTCTTTTTCTTCATTTCTTTTAAACGCGAGAAGGACTAATTGTGGCGTTTTTGTTAAATCAAACTGCAGTTCATCATAGGGATTCGGCTTGTACTCAGACAACAGAGTGATCCAATTTTTTCCAGTAATATAAGTGATGGACAGTGCCTTCATTACTGACGCGACATAAGAAGTGAAACCTGCAAAAATAGCCATCGTAGAGCAAACCAAACGGTTTATTCTGTGATGAATGTCACATGGCAAAACCTGCATTGTAAAATTGCAGGAAAAGAAAGAAAACATGACATTAAATCAATAAGATTTAGACAGTAAATCAATAAGATTTACTTGATGTGACACGAGTGAATCCTTACCAGGAAATCACTATGTTGAAGTACTAAACAGAAGATTGATCATCCAACTATGCGTGGCATGCAGGGGCCCCGCCTACTCCCACAAGCAGGACAATCCAAAGGTCGTAATAAATCATATGGACCGAACATCCATGGGACTGGAAATCCTGGTGGGTGCAATAAACCCTGCAATGCATACAGATATTGGAGTGTAACCAAAATTGATAAATCGTCCTCACAAAAAATATGATTTGGATACTTCAAATTATACAGACTGAATTGAGTGGACAGACATTAACATAGACCGTTCTCAGGACTGACCACACACCAAAAGCGGCAGTACTAATAAACAATACAGGGTTCACAAACACAAATCAAGTACTGAACAATAGTACTTACTACAGACAAGCAAAGTTGCACTAACTAAACTCTGCAGACTATTTCTTGCCACTGACCTACGGGATGAACCCTGCATAACTGACTAGGCCATGGACTTCGTGTGAGATGTCTACATGCACCATCACCATCTTGTCAACCTTGGAGAAGCTAACAGAGTGGTCTTTCCATGCATAAACATGATGATGAAGACATGCCGCATCAAATTTGTTGGGAAGCTTTACAAGAACCACACCCTTCGTAATCGAAGGCACAGCCAGGAAATTGTTGTGGTCAAGTACAGCCTCGAGAACACGCCTGACAACAATGCTACAGGAAAACACTAGTTTAGGACACGTGGCGACAAGGACACACCAGCTGGATAGTTCAGTAGTAGAACTCATCATTAGGTCTTCCAGTTCACACGGCATGACTTTGAGAACTTCATCTCCACCGCGGACCTGGTTCTAATTCAAACAGAAACCATATTTTATTACTACCTCCGTTCAGAAATATAAGATGATTTTCGATATTATACTCCATATATGACTACATATACACACAAAAATGAGTGAACAAAGACACTAGAACATGTATTAAGTCACATTTTAGTATTAGATACATCCGTATGTAGACAAATCTAAGACAAGAAATTTGGGACAGAGGGAGTAGTTGAAAGTAATTTATAAGAAATCAGTGTCAACCTCTCGCATGTTTTGGTCAAAAGAGGAATTTAGAATCGTCATTTGGCACACTAAAATCACATGCAAGATCACCCAGAAAGTTGTACTACCAGTACTAGTACTGCGTGTTAGATGAAAAAACACGATCAAGATCGAGAAAAAGATCGTCAACAAGAGACATTACCTGGACTTGCTTAATGAGGGATCCCGGAGAGGGGGGCTTGGACAGGGCGATGGCTTTGAGCTTGTCTGGGGTAGTCTCGGCGGGGTGCTTGCGCTTCTTCGTACCATGAGCCTCGAAGGTTTTGGCCAGAGCCATAGACATCACGTCGGCCGGTGCTCCGGCGTCCATCCAAGAGAGGAAGCTGAGAGAGAAGAGTGAAAGGAGGAACGAGATGAGGGAGAAGTGAAGCGAGTGGGGTTTTTCTTCAAGAGAGGAAGCTGAGAGAGAAGAGTGAAATGATGGTTGCTTCGTCCGTCCAACTTACTGCTGGAAAGGAGGGGGTTTTGTGATTTCACGGCTCATTGGGCATTACTGCGGCGGTTCGATCAGGGTAGTCTACCGTCACTCTACTATGGAGTAATTTAGTGCATGGCTGGTGGACCCAGGTGCTGGCTGTCCCACACGTCGGCGAAAGTGAGTAATTTAGTGCATGGCTAGAGGAGGATCCGCACGGTAGAGTGTGTCCACTGTTTTTTTGAAGAAGAAAATGATTACAACAAGCGTTTCCACTCTTACGACGGAGGAGTGCGAAACACGACAACCACTTGAACATACACAGTGCTCCTACTACTAGGCATGTGCAGTGGTTCATACGTCAGTACTACACAATCTTGTTGCTAGTGTAGTAAGATATGACGATAACAAATGATGTTGTGCACATGTCAACTACTCCTATATGTAACATAGTACCGCTTTTTCGACTGTCCGGTCGAGAATGAACGGTGAGATCAATGTTAATAGAACTAGGTCCACAGCGCATGGAGAGTATGGTGCTATAGTACTCCATGAAACATGAACCATATGAAGCACGAATAGTGTTAGGCAGGGTATATGAAGGGTGCACGGGATGGGAGCAAAAGTTCCCTTCTCGGCCCACTTTTTTGTGTTTGGCAGAGTGCATGAAGGGTGCATGAGTCCACACTAGTAGGTTGACAAAAATACACGAAGAGGAAACAACTATATTGAGATGAGAATGCAACCAAACACACCCACACGCTTTGTGCTACAGTGACCGATCTGCACTGTCTGAGTTTGATCCAACGGTCATGTTGCGCTGAGACATGGACATGCCCATGCTGAGGGCGCCTAAACACCACCGAGGCGCACGACGTTGGTGATGCAGGGTGCAACCGCCCGCTCCCGGTTGACGGGAGCCAGTGTCAGGCGCCTCACCTCGGACTCCGTGATCTGCTGCGCCGCCATGGCACCAGGTAGAAGCAATGGGGAGAGGAAGCAAAGGGGGCGAAACGGCTGAAAGGCAATGAAATCTACGGGAAGGCGGAGGGAGCAGGGAATCTTTTGGTTTTCACCACGGTAAAACACCAGCTGACGACTTCTCACATCAGGGAGCAGTGGGTTTTTACAGGCAGAGTCATCATGACTAATTGCTGCCGCGCCTGCTCCCGTCAATCAAAAAATTAAAAATCCTACCGCGCCTGCTCCCCTCAATAAAAAAATTTAAAAATCCTGCCGTACCCAAACACCAGAGCAACGCCGCGGTGGATATTTAAATTTACCTGCCGGCAAGTAGATAAAAAAGGGGTGAAAAAACAAATGTGGCGGGGGCCTAGCTAATCGGTCGAACTAGCCCAACTAGCTAGCCACCGTGCTTCACTCATATACTCGGCGGGAAAGGTGGTCTTTCGTGATTTGATGACTCATTTACTTGCTTCGGTGCTACGACCGAGGAGGACCCAGAAAATGCGCGGTAGGGCGTCCCACGTTAGGAAGAATATATGCATGCACCACCCGGGAGGACCCCGAAACCGTGCGGTAGGGTGTGCCACGTCTCGGCACGGAGGAAAAATGTGCGTGTAAAAATATACTGTATCAGACGTAGTACCTATGGTTCGACCTCGGGACCCAACCAGTCGGTCGAAAATACCCCACTAGCCACACAGCTTCATCATGCAAACATGGCACGGAGGATAGATGTGGTTAGCTCCGTCTCGACCAGCCACAACGTCTCTTGTTCTAGGCGATTCTTCTATTTTCCAAGCTTTTTTTTGTTGTAATAACACCACGGCAAGCTAGCACCGCTCTTCGTGTGTGCCCGTGCAAAGGTTAGACGATGAAGAGAAGAGAGATTGAGATCGCAGACCTGGGACCCACCAGTAAGTGAGACAACGGTCATGCACGTGTTGACGAGGCACTCCCTCTACTCTACTCAACGCAAGTACTGTATAAAATCAAGTTATGGGACAAAGCCAACAACCGTTCGTTTTTTCAGGCTATCGACTTACGCTTTGTAGTCCAGGTTGCCAGTTCGAATCTCGTCTTTCAGATTTGTTAGTTTTAGGTCCAAATTTGATTAATGACAAGTGGGACCCCCATGTGTTGTTCCGATATTTCAGTGTAGGATGGTTTTTTTGAGCAAACACTTTGCGCGGTTAGACAAGTAACGACACAAGTTACACATTTTTTGCAAGTTTACGAACAAAAATGACAGCGGCATAGAATATCACATCCACCCTGCAGCTTAGATACTATGGTGATACGAGTTTTTACACCGTTGGAAGTGAGATCCAATGGCTTGGGAGTAGTCTTTGTAATTATGCACAATTTCCAAACTCTCCAAAGGTTTTTTTGCAAATAAAACATTCAGGCCTCGTGTGTGCTGCTGCATCTTTGATCCAACGGCTCCCTGAAAGTGCAACTATCCCTAGGTGGTTTTGGTAATTCATAACAACATATAGCTCATTGAGCTAATGCTATTCCAAGATGATTATTTCAGGAAAGCTCAATGATTGGCATGGCATGGATGTGAAAGTGGAACCCTCAAAATGCTAAAGACAAAGGATTGGCTCAAGCTCAAAAGCTCAAGACTCTTCATTTTATATTTTAGTGATCCAAGATCACATTGAGTCTTTAGGAAAAGCCAATACTATCAAGGAGGGATGAGGTGTTGCTTAATGAGCCTCTTGCTTCATGTGCTTAGTGATATGCTCCAAAACCCTCAACTACTTTCCCATATCCACATATGACCTAAACCCTAAGCCAAACTCGGTCCTACCGATTCTTCCTATCCGGCGCCACCGAGTTTCACTTGTCATAAGCCACTGCCAAACCCTAGCAATTCGGTTGTACCGATAGGGATCTCGGTCTCACCGAGATGGGATTGCAAACTCTCTGTTTCCCTTTTGTAACTTTTCGGTCTCACCGAAAGAGCGAATCGGGTCCCACCGAGATTGCAATGTAAATTCAGTGTTTCCCCTTTGTAACTTTTCGGTCTCACCGAAAGAGCAAATCGGTCCCACCGAGTTTGCCTGACCAACTCTCTGGTTAGCTAATTACCAAATTCGGTCTCACCGAGTTTGTGTAATCGGTCTCACCGAGATTACGTTATGCCCAAACCCTAACCATATCGGTCCTACCGAGTTGCATGTCAGTCTCACCGAAAATCTCTAACGGTCACTAGGTTTACATTTTCGGTCCGACCGAGTTTGTTGATTCGGTCCCACCGAGATTGGAAAACTGTGTGTAACGGTTGGATTTTGTGTGGAGGCTATATATATCCCTCCACCTCCTCTTCATTCGAAGAGAGAGCCATCAGAACACATACACCATTCCAACTCATATGTTCTAAGAGAGAACCACCTACTCATGTGTTGAGACCAAGATATTCCATTCCTACCATATGAATCTTGATCTCTAGCCTCTCCAAGTTGCTTTCCACTCAAATCTTCTTTCCACAAAATCCAAATCCTATGAGAGAGAGTTGAGTGTTGGGGAGACTATCATTTGAAGCACAAGAGCAAGGAGTTCATTACCTACACACCATTTGTTACTTCTTGGAGAGTGGTGTCTCCTAGATTGGCTAGGTGTCACTTGGGAGCCTCCGACAAGATTGTGGAGTTGAACCAAGGAGTTTGTAAGGGCAAGGAGATCGCCTACTTCGTGAAGATCTACCGCTAGTGAGGCAAGTCCTGTGTGGGCGATGGCCATGGTGGGATAGACAAGGTTGCTTCTTCATGGACCCTTTGTGGGTGGTTGCTTCTTCATGGACCCTTCGTGGGTGGATCCCTGTGTGGACTCGCACAACCGTTACCCTTTGTGGGTGGAGCCCTGTGTGGACTCTCGCAACCATTACCCTTTGTGGGTTGAAGTCTCCATCAACGTGGATGTAGGATAGCACCACCTATCCGAACCACGGGAAAAACATCCGTGTCTCCAATTGCGTTTGAATTCTCCAAACCCTTCCCTTTACATTCTTGCAAGTTGCATGCTTTACTTTCCGCTGCCAATATACTCTTTGCATGCTTGCTTGAATTGTGTGATGATTGCTTGACTTGTCCTAAAATAGCTAAAATCTGCCAAGAACTAAAATTGGGAAAAGGTTAAGTTTTTATTTGGTCAAGTAGTCTAATCACCCCCCTCTAGACATACTTTCTATCCTACACTCCCTGGTGCTCATATTAGGTGCCCCCCGTAGCTTAATTACCCGCTACGGTGATATGAGCATCTAGGTCGTATGATCAGTGATCCGATGGCACATGCGTAGTACTTGTACTTTCTGCGCATTTCCCAAACTCTATCAGCCGCATATTGCAAAAACATTCAAACCTCCTACTGTGGGCCGTTAGATCTCAGTGAACTCGTATCACCATAGAATCTACGGTGCAGGAGCACCTCATACTCTCCCGTGCGAGAAAACATAAGGTGCTATCGCAGCTTGGATGCTACGGTGATACGAGCTTGGAGGTCGTTTGATCTGAGATCCAATGGCATCCGAGCAGTCTTTGTGCTTGTAAGCACTGGCTGAACTCTTTTGGGGCTTTTCTGCAAAAAACCATTCGAACCACCGAGGAGGTGTTGGGTCACAAATCCGACGCCTCCGAAGAGCTTGTATCACCAAAGCATCTAAGGTGTGGTAGCACATGATATTCTTACATATAGGAGAATATGATGTCCTCCTTCATCTTAGATGCTACGGTGATACGAGCTTCGAGGTTGTTGGATATGGGATCAAAGGGCATCTAAGTAGTTTTTGTACAAATTGTGTGCAATTCTCAAACTCATCAAGGTTTCCTGCAAAAATATTAAGACACATCATGTGAGCTGCTATATCTCAGATCTACAAGCTCCAAGCAACTCGTATCGGCATATAGCATCTAAGGTATGGGGGCACATGATATTCTCCCAGGGAGGAGGGGTGGGGGGTGCACAACCAATCGGTGGTTGGGAGGGTGGGGACAAATATAATCTAAACAACCCTAAACAGAGCTCCACAATTTTATCTAAGGTCGAGGGGTTGACCCCCGACAATCATACCTCCGCCTAAACACAACATTTGCATGTACTATAGTACTAGACTTAATATTCATGTTTCAGTTTCATGTTCATTTTAAATATTGAACTGAGGACCATGGATGTCTTACATTTTACTCCCTTCATTCCTAAACATTAGTCTTTTTAGAGGCTTCAAATGGACTGGCACATACGGATGTATATATACATATTTTAGAGTCTAGATTCACTCATTTTGCTCCGTATGTAGTCACTTGTTGAACTCTCTAAAAGACTAATATTTAGGAATAGAAGGAGTATTTTTGAGTTTGTGTCATACATGCATGGTTTGGAAAAATAGATGCACTATACTTATTGGATTGTTGTTGTGTTCGTGCTTGTGTGTCTGTGTGTGTGTGTGTGGTCATATGCTTGATACATATAAAGTTTTCTCACCTCCATATTGTTCATCTTTTAAATTTGAATTTGCATTGGAAAACTTACTAGGGATACCATGAAATGTGAAATCCACGTTGAGATCACTATATCACAAACTCACTCTAATTCAACAACTCGTCATAAATCAATTACCATGTTGAGATTAGTATTTGCAAGGAAAATACGGATATTGTAATACACATAGATTCATTCAGCAATTTAAAAGGTTCCTTTCATATTCTCGAATGGTAGGACCCAACGGCGTACCATCCAGACCTTGGCTCGTGTTGATCCTAAAAAAACCGGGCTCGTGTCCTTCGGTGGCGTGCGTGATACACACATTAGGCAACCCCAACCAGTCGAGCCTCAGCGTTTCAAGTCGAAATATCTGGCGGCCAGAATTCCAGCCCTAGGAAATTCCCCTCATGTCCCCGGTCCATAATGACTACCGATGAACAACGGAGGGATGCTTTAGTAACTATACAACGTTACCTACCGTGCTGAGCATGGTTCAATTCCCTCGGTCGCCGCTCGTCATGGTCACCCGTCAACTGCATTGCCTAGTACTACTACTACTACTACTACTACTACTACTACTACTACTACACCAGGATGAGCACATAATTGAGCCTGTTTGTTCGTGCCTAGTACTTGAGTTAATATATCAGGCAATGCACTGGTACGGAGGAATTATCCTTTTACTGTGCATATATAACTTGTCTGAAGTCTAACTAAGCAAAATGTTTGACCAAATCCTTTCTTAAGAAATACAACAGGACAGATGTACGGCTTGAAAATTTATTGCATGATGTAGGTTATGATATTGTTTCGAATCGTGGATCTTAAATTTTAGAAAATCCAAAAGTGAGCATAAATTGTTGAAACTAAGCATGGTCACGTGATATGGCACAAATATTACTTCGTAAGTTTTTCTTCAATTTGAGACAAGCTGCTTATGACAAGTTGCACAAATGAAGAGCCAAGGTATTTTGGAACAAAGACCTGTCACGTTAAGGCGAACGCTTGCACTATTGAAACTGTGGGCGTTTATGTGCCGCCACGAGTCCCCGCTTCTCATCGGAAGGTGCTGTCCGAGCAAGTGTGTGAGTCAACGGGAGGCGTGCAAGCAGACCGCTGCGCCGGCTGTCAGGGAGGTGTGCGAGCAGACCGCTGTGCAGGCTCACCGGGAGGCGAGCCCTTTGACCAGGCTCCGCCGCCCACCATCATCCTAACTGCTCCCACTTTTAATGTCGCCGGTGCCGCAGTTTAAAATCAACCCCGCGCTACCCGGTATCGCTACAATCCTCTCTCTTCCTCTCCGATTCTCCTGTCGTCTACCTCCAACTAGCCTGACCTAAACGTACGCCATGCCGCATCATGATGGTCTGCCCTTAGTGTTCCAGTTTCCCGAGGAAGACACCCAGCCGGAGTCTCAAGAACATAAGGCGCTTTGGGACGAGCTTGAACTGGCCTTTTGGGAAGACGACGTGCCTGTCCCTGCTCCCGTTCCGCCTCCCATCGCCCCGACTGCGCCAGCGCCCATCCCCATGGCATTGATGGGCTGGGAGCCACACATTGTCACCGAGCTTGATCCCACGGGGTTCCACGAGGTCCCCGCCGACTTTCACGCGCCCGTGCACCTGCTAGCGCATGCGCCTACGCGTGCACTGATGCGCATGCCCGTGCCGGTGCACCTGCCAACGCATGCGCCTGCGCGTGTACTGACGTGCGCACTCGTGCCGGTGCCCATGCACATGAATGTCTCCGTCGCGCCGTTGACAACGCCTGTCCCCGAGCGGGTGCCAGTGCCCCCCTCAGTGGCATGGATGGCCGCCGTCGACAGCTTCCTTGCACCAACGCTAGTCGCCTCCCCCCACCAGTTGACTCGCTCCGAAGTCCAGAACATTTTGGCCTTCCTTGAAGCTAGGCCAATGTCGAGGAGTACGCTAACAATGGCGCAAGACGACGCCGTCGCCGTCGGTTAGTGGCCCGACGACACAAAGAGCACGACAGAGGAGCCGCCTCCCACCGCGAGACGCCCCTGCCACCGCCGCGTAATCTAAATTTGCCATGAAAAACATTCGGATTGCCATGCTTAAAATCCGAACGTTTATCATTTCCGTTTATTTTATATCGATCGTCGTATAATTTAAAGTCGGAGTCAAACTGAATGAAATGTATGGTTTGATCGATTGAATGTTCTGCTAGAGCCGTACCAAATTAAATATAAAACGTCATCAAGCCACATGTATTCCTTGTCATCCAACGACCTAGACTGCTTCAATGTCGAGCGCTCAACACGTTTAGCGTGCAGTTAATTTCATGCCAAAAATAGTGCTAATCACATGACAGCACGCAAATAATATCCTAGTAGTTAATATCCGCATGCACTTAATATACTTCCAAATTAACGTGCATTGCATGTACACACTGGTGCTGCTAGTACGTGAAACTGGTGCCGTGACTTGTGAACGCGTCCAGATATGGTCAACGGTAACATCGCCTGCGAGTTCTTCCTGTTTGCCCGTGTGTCTAAACGCAGAAGGGGAGGAGAGAGAGAGCACACATGGAACCCACCAGTAAGTGAAGGCGAATAGTACTTAAAATAATATTACATGTTATCCATTAATTGGGCTATGGTAATATAAAAACATTATGTGAACAAAGGGGGTACAACAAACATTGCTATTCTACGTATGTTGCCTATTGACGTGCGGCTTGAAGGCCCGGTCGCATGTTCGATCCTCGTCCTTTATTTTTTAATTTGTATATGGGTCCAAATTTGTTTCATGATATGTGGGCCCCTCGGTGTGTAGTTTGTAGCACTTTAATTTGTGGGTCGAAATTTGCTCCATTCCAAGTGGACTATCGGTGTGTAGTTTTGTAGCTTATTTATAATAATTAAAAAGAACAACGTTTTTTCAATAATACCATGGTGTGATGTTGAAGGCGAGAAAGGACGTGCAAGAGAGCGATGACCGAGCCAGAGGGAAATCAACTAGGGGAGTTGCATGGGTTGCAACGGTGTTTGGAGTAGTTGTGGGCCGAATGCTACGAAAATATAATCTAAACCGACCGGAATAAATGCCTACACAAATTAATCCAAGGTTGGAGTGCCCCTTGCAATGTAAATAGCTCCGGCTTTGCGAGGGATGGAGAGGTAGTAGCTTCAACACATGGAAGATACGGTGTGAGAAAGCGAGGTCAATCGAGAGACATATAGATAGAGAGACAAAGTGTGGTCTGACATTCATTGAACAAATATATATGCTCTGGAGAGATATTGTCCGATTGAGCTTTTTGGCAAGGGTAAGGGCTGTAAGATAGAGCTTGAGAGATGATCCAGTCACAGACGTGTAGATATATTTTGTGCGTGGGAGGAAGCAAGGTCAACCAATCACATAGGGTCGCCGTGCGATCGAAAGAGTGAAACGGGTTGGAGAGAGTGACCTAGATAGACGATGTGCGTGAGAGAGTATACAATGTCAATAGGTCGAATTGGGCTCAAACATGGTGATATATCGTTTTTGTCCAAGAAAGAGCGAGGTCAATCGAGACATACGGAGAGAGAGAGAGAGAGAGAGAGAGATTGAGTGAGCATGGCCCACCATGAGGTCAAAAGAGTGGCGGCGGCTTGGATGGACTGAACTAGATAGACAATCTGCGTGAGAGAGTATAGAGTGTGTCAATCGAGTCCCGAACAGGGAGATATATCATTTGTGTGTGAAAGAAAACGAGGCTAAACGAGACTCAGATAAAGAGAGCGAGATTGAGCGAGTGTGGCCCACCGTGCGGATGAAAGAGTGAGACAGTCTCGGGGGAGTGACCTAGATATACAATGTGCGTGCGTGTGCACGAGAGGTTGGGGGGGGGGGCTAGATAGGCAATGCATGTATTTAGCGCGAGAGGGTGAGAGGGAGAGGGGGGAGAGAGAGAGCTCGGCATGGGGTGCAATGGCGGGTGTGTGAGGTAAATACATTTGGTAACCGAGTGGAAAAAGGGGTTGTGTAGTTGAGAGACTTAGAGATCGAAACATGGAGAGAAAGAATGAACGTGTGTTGGAAACCGATAGCTTCCTAAGGTGGTTAGGTGAGGAAGATTGACCGATATAGGAAGTATGTAGCGTTTGTGCGGGGGGGGGGGGGGCTAAAAACAACATTTGAATGTACATAGTACGAGACTTAATATCGATGTTTCAATTCAGTGTACATTGTAAGATTTGAACCGAGGACCAGGCATACGGGTAATTATTTCGAATTCGTGCCATACTAAGTTTCGAAAAGTTGACATTGACTCAGTTTGTTGTGCTATTTTGTAGGTCATATGTTTGAATCCATCCAAAAGTTTTCTCACTACCATGGTGTTCATCATATACATATGAATTTGTATTAAAAAAGTAGCATGGATACAGTGAAATGCGAAATCCACGTTAGAATTGGAGATCGCTACGTGACACACACTCTAATTAAAATAACTAATTATGTGACACACATTCTAATCCAGGTTAGCGTGGGTACCGTTTTGATTTTTTTTCAAATAACTCCTCATTAATTAATTTATAGTACTCCCTTTGTTCACTTTTATAAGACCTTGAAGACATTTCAGACAATGTGCAAAACAGTTCATTTTAAGTTGTCTGAAATGACTTACAAAAGTGAACGGATGGAGTATCTCGTTTCGAATGACTAATTATTGCAAGGAAAACACGGGCATGGTAACACATACAGATTCGTTTGCAAATGAAAGAAGATTCGTTTGCATTCTCAAATGTAGGCGCACCAGGCAGACCAGGGTTGTGTCGGGGTGGACGCTGCTTCGGTGCCTTAAGGGCAACTGCCTTTGGGTCACTGACATGTAGGCCAGCCACCTGTTGGGCCCACATGTCATGGACACAAAGGCAGGTGCCTTAAGGCACCGAAGCATAGTCCTGTCGGGGTGGTCGCGTGTGTCGGACGGACACGTAGCACCCAGCCACCCCTCCCCCCCAAAAAAGGACGACGACAATATAAGTTCGCGCTTCCATGTTTCGGATTGAAATATCTGGCGGCCCCAATTCCAGCCCTGCAAAATCTCTCTTCTCCACCGTCCCCTTCCGCGCCCTGATTTTGCTCAAATCCCTAATTCGCCGCCAACCCTCAAATCGCCCCTCGTCTCATCTCTTTCCCCACCGTTCCCCACCTCTGTGCCGGATGACGACGACGAAGACGACGGTCGCGCTTCACCACCGCACCAGAGCTACCTCATCTACGCCCTCGTCCACCGCACCGGGTGGTCCACCGACAACGTCGGCCGCCACAACCGACGTGCCTCGTAGACACCGAGTTCCACCGCATCAGGTGCGCTTCACCAACGCCGTCTCCCAGCTCATCGGGGCTACTTCACCGAGCACATCATCGCACCTCCGCCGCCTGAGGCCGTTGGGGCTTCACCAACGGTCTCGTCCACTGCATCATAGCACTCCGCTGCCACTCAAGGTCTACATCCGTGCACGGCCAGCCAACGCCAGCGCATCACCCTCAACGGCTCTGAAGTGACCCGCACTCTAGCTAGGCGAGCATGCCCAAGCACCGGCCCGAACTAGGTATCCACACATCACTCCCTTGTGCACTGTTTCGACGATGTTTGGATATCCTTTCACTGCTCTCTTAGCTTACACGCCTATGCAACTCTGACTTTAACTCTTATTTCTTCTAGAGATATCATATGAAACAAGCAAATCCATTTTTAGCGAAGCATGACGGTGCTACGGGATCTGGTACACATCCTACACACCCGTATAACCTTGTAAGTATCTGTCCTCCGGTACAACATCAAGGTCGATTCCTCTTATTTGATCAACCATTCGCCATGTCAAAAATGCAGAGGGGGATGCAAGGAGCACAAGGCCTGCACATCCAAGCAAGTGGTAACATGGACTTGTACATGGAACATCCCAAGCGCAAGCAGAGCTGCAGTGAGCCTGTACAACGAGCTAGCGTAAGTCCCTGCATTTCATTTAATTTGTACTAGCATTCGTGTATGATTTGTGTGCAGTGGCTGATCCACGAATTCAAGTTACCAGGGGCGAACATTTAACTTAAAAAAATACAAAGGCACTTGCACTCCGGAAATCAACATAACCTTAGAAATGTGAAGCTACATGCACTTTGAAAACCAGCTAATGATCCAAAGTAGTTCAGATTATAAACACTAAATGATGCAAGCACCAAAAAACACAAAATGCAACATGGTGTACAAGGACTACAAACATGGTCTGTACCTGCTTGAATTATTCGTTCTCTGGCTGAAAATATCGAAGTGTAATTGCATGTATAACCAGTGCGCAAACTCCATATCAATATATCTATCCTGCACAAGTATGCCAATAGTTTCAAACAACAGATTAGAAAAGTATTTATGCTATGTTGTCATGGTACAGGGACTTTCTGCTAGATGGCCTCGACGTTTCCTCAAGCTATGAAAATGCACTATAATTTGGTTGTCATCAATGCCTGCAAATCTCTGTCTCTCTCAACATATTAGATCATCATTAGACACTAAATCCTTCAATGAGCTTGCAAAATGCTTGCATTAGATCCCTCATTA
>NC_057812.1:417025303-417027387 GCF_018294505.1 Triticum aestivum | reverse complement strand
TCTGAATCCTCCTCTGAGGAGCTATTTGTAATCAGCAAGACACGCGCTTCGTCAGATAGCACTGTCTGCTCTGAAAACCTTGTTTCCACTCTAGATTTTTCCATGACCATGCCGAATGGCTAATGCATAGGAAGAGTAATTGAATGTGCTAAAATTGTTGACAAATTTAACACGTAATAAAAAAATGATGTCATGATATAATTCACATATAAGATAACTGGCTAACCAGGGTGGCATTGCAAAATTTACATATATGATGCCTGGCTAAACAAGATGGCTTTGCATGGTTCACATATGCAATAAAGAAACTAAACAGATGGCATTGACACAAAGCATGTCTAAACTAAGCAGATGACATCTTTGATGTATACAGTAAGCAATGCAAGGCACCATATGCATGATATTACCAACATCAGCATGCCAAGTTAGAGAGAAGACCTCATGGGGTAAATAGGAGTGGTCTTCTGCTTATGAATCCCCCTTAGAATAGTTATCTTCCTCTTGATTATGATCTGAAATGGGTGGAGGGGGGCTGCCTTTGCGCCCACCATGGAGGGACGTCCGCATGAAATTTTATTGCCACGCAAGGCTCGTATCTTTTGCTCTACATGTTCAGTTCCATTGTGTACAATAACTAACATGCATAGGAATAAAACATAGTGATATTATGTAAGGAGTGCATGCACAAATCCAGAGTGAAGGTAGCAAACTGCGGATAGACCCAAAACCAATGATAGCAGGCAGATAATAGCTTTAGTTAAAAAATACAGACAATGGCTCCTTTAATGTTTGTTTGCACCCAACATGAAACTCATAGTAGACACCGAAGATTAACCAGATAGTAGACAGATAGTACTGATTGCTGCCCCAATATGTACCCCACAACCATTTAAAAACTCAAGTTTCAGCATAAGTTTGGACCTGAGTTGGAGTCTAATAGGTGAACACGACGATAAAGTAGCATGTCATCATATTAAGTGATGCATAACATAAGCAGACACAGAAGAGTGCGACCTCTCTTGCGGACCCGTGTAGTCCTCAAGGTCATCTGCTCAGTTGATGATGGTAATGCAGTTGTCGTGGCTGCCGGCGGCGGGGAAGAAGATCTGAGGCGGCAAAAGACAGTCTGGAGAGCGGATCCTTGCTGTGGTGAACCCTTCCATCATTGGAGCAGCTGAGCTGGGGTGGAACACAGCACCACAGGAGCAGGACAAACCACACAAGGTTTTATTTGACATATATCTGTAACAGAAGTAATTGTGTAAGGGCTTGTTTGAATTTGAGGATTCTAACAATGCAGGGATAGGAAATAGACAGGAATATGATAGGAATGCACGTGCAAAACGGAGAATTTAAAAACACGGGATTTCTGCCAATCTGGGTGTTTGGTTCACAAGAATTGGAAGATCACAGGATGCAAAGAAGCATGGTGAGATTATGTCAAACCACAAGAAGTGTACAACCTCTTTGGTGAAGCCATGTCGATCTCAGCGTGATTGGGTTGGCCGGTGAGGATGCTCCGGCTGACTTGGCTGTCGGAGGAGGGGAAGAAGATCTTAGGTGTCTGGAGATGGAGCCCGAGGTACCGCTCCGATGTGATGGAGGGTTTCGTGGTTGGAGCAGCTCCGGTGAGTTGTACGACGCCGAGGCTGAAGCAGGACAAGAGAGACAACGTTAACCTAAGTGGAATTCTAATAGAATCTCCAATAGATGACGTAAAATACATAACCATAAAGTGCTAGATGTATACATCAGCCGCTCATCTCTGAACTTAACTGTCGAAACTGACTTTAATTGTCGAAACTGAACTTAACTGTCGAAACTGAATTTTGCTGTCGAAACTGAATTTTACTATCGAAACTGAACGCACTAGAGGTGAGGCTACAAGTCAGTCGACTGACTTTTTCATCTCTGGTCAGTCGATTTTGCAGCCATTGGATACGAAATCAAGGGCCTACAGTTCATCTTCAACCTCCACCCCCCTGAGCCGCCAGCCACCACCGGCCCAACAGCCACCCCCCGCCGCCCCGCCCGCCTTGAAAACACTCCCCACCGCTGGTCCACCGCCGCCCCGGCCATCCCTG
>NC_057812.1:417021913-417024826 GCF_018294505.1 Triticum aestivum | reverse complement strand
TAACTCCGGCGAGCCCCCCACCCCCTGAAAATCGAATGACCCAAAAGTAGATTCAGTCGACTGAAGTGTAGCTAAATCGGAGCAGCATCCCAAGCAAGAGCAAGAGCAGACCAGGCAGGGGACCGAGAGCAAGAGCAGAGCAGCAGCAACTCCTACTGATGTGGACGTCGCCGCCGAGGGAGCGATGCTGTGGAAGAAGTGGCCGGCGACGCTATCGGGATGGAGCCGCGTCGTGTCGGCTCGGGACCGAGCACCAGCAGCACCGTGAGATCAAATCAAGAAGAAAATGGGGCGATTAGTGTACAACCTCTTTGGTGGCGTCGATAGGCCGCAGCTTCATCCGAGGAAACGGTGATGATAATGCTCTTCCGGTGGTGCAGGTGAAGACGGCGGTGTGGGAATGGAGGTGGCACGAAAGACAAGGGGAATGTCGGGGCAGCTCCTTGGAGGTGGAGGATAGGGTGGCTGAACCGGCGGGACGACCAGATCGATGCTGGATCCTCATCCGGGACGGTGGATGAGGGACGTCGAGCTGTTGCTGTGGACGACGTCGTCGGGGAAGAGGCTCCGGCTGGGTGGTAGACGGAGGAGGGTGTGTTGCTTCACGGGTTTTGCCGGCCTCGGTGTATGAATGGGTGGGCGGATGGGATGGAAGTGGGAAACCATGGCTTAGGGACGCGCTTGTCCGAAATGTGGGGTAAGTTACGAAAGTACCCCCACCGATTTGAGGCGGTTCTTTCGGTTCAGGGGTATCACGGGCATTTCACGTGTCGGGATTTCATAGGAGGGGGAGTTTTTGCGTGCGTTGTAATTTTGGAATAGAAAGGCGCAGGTTGAGATGGAGGGAGTTGTCGGAGCACAACGAGACAAAGATATATCTTAAATATTTCGGGCTAACAAGGCGCGGGTTGAAATTTCCGGACAAGCCTAACGTGTACTGTACCAAATCAATTCGCACTACAAATGTCATTCAAAACTTTGAATTCATGTTATGTTCAATTAAAATATTTCGCTACGTGTATAATGCATGCAACCTAGTACTCAAATGAACGTTTTAGTGCATTCCAAACGTATATACTACCGCTTCAATATGAACTAAATTTGAATTCGTTTCTCTATTTGAATAAGATCTACAATAATGATTGTTGTGAAGTCAAAGCATTTGAATTCGTTTCTCTGTTTTAATAAGATCTACAATCATCATTATTGTCAAGTTAAACCATCATTTGTGTTTATCTTCATAGCACACCACATGATTAGTCTCGAGTTACATATGAACTATGTGTACTATATGAACTCGAACTCGATTTTTTGAATCCACTTTATGTTGATTTCAAATCATAGTACATTTCAAGCGCTAGCTAGATCTTCACAAACTAAACCATGTCTCATATGTATAATGTGTCTATCACATTATGTATGGTGCCCCGCCCCCTACGCCTACAAGTATTTAGATGTGAGTTGCAAACACCACACATTACCACAAATTCAAATAAAATGTGAGAATGTTCGATATATAGTATTGTTTAGATTGTTTGATATTTAGTTGTAAGCTGCAAACGCCACACATTATCACAAATTCAAATAAAATGTGAGATTGTTCGATGTATAGTATGGTTTAGATTGTTCGACATTTAGCTGTGAGTGGCAAACGCCATGCATTATCACATTATGGTATAACATGTGCAAAACCACAACAAGCGTATCACCGCTATATTCATGCATGCATATGTTTAAAACACTATGATCTCCTATTCAAATATATGAATCCACTTTCATATCAAATTATGATCTTTGTTAGTCTCTTACACCCACACAATCCTCTAACCTTTGTAGCTACCACTAACTTTCTCTCGTGCATGCACACACCCTCCTCGCCCTCCCCCTCCCTCAGCATTCTATCCATCATGCACATTCATATTTTTTTTCTTTAGGTCGTTCTCCCACAGTATCCACAACTCCTTTCTGACACACACCGATCAATAAACCTCTCCAGCGATGTCTGCCTACAACATACACACGCACCTTCAATCTCCTCCTTTATGTGTCCTTGCCTCGTGTCTCTCATACGGTCCCACACATGTGTAAACTCTCGCCCCTCTTTTCATCGATCTCACAACCGCACACTCCTCCCCCTATCTAGCTAGTAGCTGGGCCTCTCGCACCACCTCCTAGCTCCATTCTCCCTGTCTATCCGTCTCGCCGGGCCTTATTTGCCTCTAACAAATGGACGTACACCGACCGATCTCCCGCTATACATATAGCTAGCTAGGTCCTTATAACTCGTTTTTCCCCATGCGTCGATCGATCTACCTCATTAGTTATGTCTCTCCCTTCCTCCGACAAACAACAATTGATCTACCGATCTAGTTAGGTTTGCTTACCAAACACATGGTTCCCCTTCATCATCCATGGATGTGTCCCAACAGATCTATCATGCCCAGGCACACACAGAAACACATCCCCACTCTTATTGATAATATTGCAGTTCCACCCTTAGTTTGTCTAGTAGGCCTCTCCCACCATCTTCAAGAAGCAACTCCATCACCCATCCAGCACTCTACCCCTCTCTCTCCCTCTCTGTCCTCTCTCTCTCTCCCTCTCTCTCTCTGTCCCATCCTATTTCCCGTCCTTGAGTTATGTATGGATGTCGACCGATCTCCCTCAAGACATAGCTGGGTCTCTCCTTCTCAACACATATACGAGTCGTTCTACCTCTATAGTTAGGCCTCTGCCTACCCCTCCACCCACCCCCTCCCACACACACACACACTGACACATCAAGCGCTCTAGTCATGTCTCCCTACCACACACAAACTTGACCTATGCCCTCTGACGTTCTGGTAGCTAGGTCAGTCGCCCTATATCTTTCACTTGCACACACACACACACACACACACACACAATTTCGAT
>NC_057812.1:417020068-417021748 GCF_018294505.1 Triticum aestivum | reverse complement strand
GTCGATCTCGCACCCACCCACTTGATCCTCTCTTCAACTCTATCGATATCTATGACCCCTCCCTCTCTTCTCGTGGATCGCCCGACCCTCTATATATGATATGGATAGGCCTCCATTTCACACACATTGCATGCAAAATTTTGTTTAAGATGTCATCGACACATATTCCCACAAATACATTCACGAAATCAACCTCCCCCCCAACCAAAAAACACTCATGAACGCACAAGCCATTTGTCTAGGTTTGTATCTCTAACACACACCCACATAGGTGGGGGACATGCACAAAGAGAAGAGGTGCACACACGGCGCACGTACTCCCGTCTCTTTCCCAACAACACCCGCGCGGGTACACGGTAGAGCTCATTTCTATACGAAAAGGCAGCCCACGTGGTAATTTTACACGTGTACTGGTTGTCCACTAGATGGAGGGAGGATCGTCTACCACGGGTGAACAAACAAATTGCGACTTGACATGTTATGTTAAAAAAGAGGCAAACCATGTGGGGCCTACCTTAGAGGCAAGGCTCTATACACTGGAGTACTTTTGATGTGTCCCGTCAACTCGCAGAACGAGGAGAAGCTTGCTTAGTACTACGCCGTCTCCCCCGCCCATGGGCACAGTGGCTCGCAGGATGAGGTGAAGCTTGCTTACTATGCCTTACGCCCGCTCCCTCGCCCACGCGCGCGGTGGCTCGCAGGACGAGGAGAAAATTTTACTAGTACTCCCTTCGTTTAGTCCTTGTTCCTACCTTGGTTAGAGAGATTATCATATTGTTTGGAATATATGTCCTTTAGTAGATTTCAATATGAACTACTAGTACATACTCCAAACACTGATGTATATAGACGTATTTTAGAGTGTAGATTCACTCATTTTGCTCCGTATGTAGTCCATATTGAAACATACGTAATAGTACGCACTCTCCCTCGCCCCTCGACCCTCGCCACGTGGTGAACGTGCAGCAATTCATTCGGTCTCATATAGCCAGAACGATATATTCACACTCTCTCGCACAAAACCATTGTGGCCACATCTCTAACATCCCGGCGGATCACGTCCGCCAGGGGAAGGGGTGGATTCTTAGTGTAGATGCGGTCGCCGTCTGTGACGCCCGGATAATTAGACTACAGTAATCCCAAGCTAATGATGCCACATCACCTCCTTTACTGTGATTAAACTCACGTTGATTCGAACCCGATTCAAAGTCAAATTCAAAATCAAGTCAAACAAATAAAGTTTTCAAAAGTTAAAACTAAAATGTTCAAGATGGGTCAAATAAATCATGAGTAATTATGGTGGAGAAACCACATTTTGATAAAATAGTTAGATGCTCAAAAATAAACAAAACAATAACAAAAACAAATAAATAAATGCCTTTTTCAATTAATAAAATATTAACTAAGTTATTTCATTTCCCAAAACTATTGGGGCAGTGGAATATTTATTAAAACTAAATTAGGTACAACTTTGGTATTTTACAAAACTATAATAAAATAAAAAACTAAAAGAAAACAGAAAAGAAATAAAAGGAAAATAGAAACCAAAGAAAAGAAAGGCAAAGCCCCCCTCCCCCTGGGCCATTCGGCCCAACTGGGCATCCAGGCCTCTAGGAGGCCCACCCCATGCCCCCTGTATAACCCCTCCCGGAACCCTAGCTACCCACCCGATCTCCCACT
>NC_057812.1:417012664-417019364 GCF_018294505.1 Triticum aestivum | reverse complement strand
AGCCCGCGCCTCCTGCCATCCGCGCCGCCCCTGTGTCTGCCTTCGCTCGCCGCGGTCGGCCGGCGAGCCTTGCCGAGGCCACGGCCTCGCCCCACCGCGCCCTGGTGACCTCCACCTACGCCCCGGGTTCACCCACTCGGGTGCTCGCGCCCATGCCCGGGGCCAGCCGCCCGAACGTCCGCGCCCGCACCTGCGGCGCCCGCAGCACCCAAACCCACTATGGCCCCTAGGGCCTATGACAGCCGGGCCCCACGCCCCCTGAACGTTTAAAAAAAAGTAAATAAATAAAATATTAATTAGTTAATTAATTAAAGATTTAATTAACTTAATTAATCCTGATTAGATTAACCTAATCATCTGGTTTAGTTAATTAACCTGTTAGGTTTAGTTAACAGTCAATGACATGCGGGACCCACATGTCAGCTTGACCAGTCAACACCTCTGTTGACTGATAATGTCATGCTGACGTCATGCTGATGCAATAATACTATTTTCGAATTTAATTAATAATTAATAAGTTAGAAAATGATTTAAAAACTTTAAAAATTAATATAAAATAAACCGTAGCTCGGATGGAAAAACTTTGTACATGAAAGTTGCTCAGAATGACGAGACGAATCCGGATACGCAGTCCGTTCGTCGGCCACACACCCCTAACCTATCGAACTCGCAACTTTCCCCCTCCGGCTCCTCTGCCCGAAAACACGAAACACCGGGAATACTTTCCCGGATGTTTTCCCCCCTTCACCGGTATCACCTACTACCGCGTTAGGGCACACCGAACACCGCGTATTGCCTTGTTATATTTTGTGATGCTTTGTTTGCTCTGTATTCATTGTTTCTTCCCCCTCTTCTCTCCGGTAGACTACGAGACCGACGCTGCTGCTGACCAGTTCGACTACGGAGTTGACGACCCCTCTCTCTTGCCAGAGCAACCAGGCAAGCCCCCCCCCTTGATCACCAGATATCGCCTATTCTCCTCTATACTGCTTGCATTAGAGTAGTGTAGCATGTTACTGCTTTCGTTAATCCTATTCTGATGCATAGCCTGACACTGTCGCTACATCTGTTGATACCTTACCTGCAATCCTAAATGCTTAGTATAGGATGCTAGTTTGTCATCATTGGCCCTACATTCTTGTCAGTCTGCCTTGCTATACTATCGGGCCGTGATCACTTGGGAGGTGATCACGGGTATATACTATACTATACATACATACTATACAGATGGTGACTAAAGTCGGGTCAGCTCATTAAGTACCCGCAAGTGATTCTGACGAGGGGGCTGAAAGGACAGGTGGCTCCATCCCGGTAGAGGTGGGCCTGGGTTCCCGACGGCCCCCGACTGTTACTTTGTGGCGGAGCGGCAGGGCATGTTGAGACCACCTAGGAGACAGGTGGGCCTGGCCTTGTTCGGCATTCGCGGATACTTAACACGCTTAACGAGATCTTGGTATTTGATCTGAGTCTGGCTACTGGCCTATACGCACTAACCATCTACGCGGGAGTAGTTATGGGTATCCCGGCGTCATGGTATCAGCCGAAGCACTTCAGACGTCAGCGACGGAGCGGCGCGCGCCGGATTGGAACGTAAGCCTGCTCTTGTATTAAGGGGGCTAGTTCTGCTTCCGGCCGCCCTCGCAACGTGCAGGTGTGCTATGGGCGATGGGCCCAGACCCCTGTGCGCTTAGGTTTAGACCGGCGTGCTGGCCTCTCTGTTTTGCCTAGGTGGGGCTGCGACGTGTTGATCTTCCGAGGCCGGGCATGACCCAGGAAAGTGTGTCCGGCCAAATGGGATCGAGCGTGTTGGGCTATGTGGTGCACCCCTGCAGGGAAGTTAATCTATTCGAATAGCCGTGATCTTCGGTAACAGGACGACTTGGAGTTGTACCTTGACCTTATGACAACTAGAACCAGATACTTAATAAAACACACCCTTCCAAGTTCCATAGACGACCCGGTGATCGCTTTTCTACAGGGCGACGAGGAGACGATCGCCGGGTAGGTTTATGCTATGCGATGCTACTTGGAGATGCTACTTGGAGATGCTACTTGGAGGAGGTCAATCTACTCTCTTCTACATGCTGCAAGACGGAGGCTGCCAGAAGCGTAGTCTTCGACAGGATTAGTTATCCCCCTCTTATTCTGGCATTCTGCAGTTCAGTCCACTGATATGGCCTCCTTACACATATACCCATGCATATGTAGTGTAGTTCCTTGCTTGCGAGTACTTTGGATGAGTACTCACGGTTGCTTTCTCCCCCCTTTTCCCCTTTCCTTTCTTTCTGGTTGTCGCAACCAGATGCTGGAGTCCAGGAGCCAGACGCCACCATCGACGACGACCCCTACTACACTGGAGGTGCCTACTACTATGTGCTGCCCGCTGATGACGACCGGGAGTAGTTTAGGAGGATCCCAGGCAGGAGGCCTGCGCCTGTTTCGATCTGTATCCCAGTTTGTGCTAGCCTTCTTAAGGCAAACTTGTTTAACTTATGTCTGTACTCAGATATTGTTGCTTCCGCTGACTCGTCTATGATCGAGCACTTGTATTCGAGCCCTCGAGGCCCCTGGCTAGTATTATGATGCTTGTATGACTTATTTTATTTGTAGAGTTGTGTTGTGATATCTTCCCGTGAGTCCCTGATCTTGATCGTACACATTTGCGTGCATGATTAGTGTACGATTGAATCGGGGGCGTCACAAGTTGGTATCAGAGCCGACTGCCTGTAGGAATTCCCCTTTCACACTCCTTGGTCGAAGTCGAGTCTAGACATTACAAAAACTTTTACTAACTTGGCTGTGTGCCTTACGGGCCCACGTCGCCATCGGGTGGTACTAGGATCTTTTATTCCTCGACCTATACTCTGGGACTTTGATCTTTCTTCTATTCGGGTTAAATGATTTTTGCTAAATCTAACATTAGGATCTCGTTATCGCTTTCACCCGGAGAGCCCCTTATTAATGATGGTCGTCCGAGGCACGTGAAGACCCTGAAGATACTCTCCGCTGTTAACCCGAGAACTTATATTCATCGCATTTGCAATTCCCCTTCCACCGTCAACCCTTATGGATAACTACTTGCAGTTGTTATTATTACATTCATCCCCAGTTGGTCTTGTTATTGCCAGATACCTCGAAACACTCGTCGTTGTTTCGGTAATCCTTTGAACTTATCGCCTTGCTGTTCTTTGTCACCTGAATACCCCTAAGAATAAATTTCTCGCACCTTTCAAGTATCCGCTCATCCCAGTTGTTCAGGTGTTTCACAAAAGTCTTTGAAATAATATTCAATCCTGCGAAAATCCTTAGCAGCTTTATTGCTCTGCAAATACTTGTCTACTAGCATTATGGATGCTTCCCCTATATCTGGCAATATTCACTAGTATCTTTTGACACCATCATTTTGATCCTATTGATTCAATATGTGTGCGAATGCACACAATCATCTATCAACCCTTCTAAATTATCTTTCCGACTCAGACATCATTTTTGAACATGAGCTAGTTCTCGACCAAACTATTTGTCGCCAATTGTGCCTCTGGTTTGTCCAACTTATCCATCCTTGATCAGAGCGACTGCTTCTGATCCTTTGTTTTGGAAATCGTAATTCCTTTGTTATCTAAGCATCGAATTATTCCGATGTTCTATAATATGATGCTCGTGCACTTTTTTTTCTCTTTCTCTGATGGAGTACCAATACTCACATCAGCTACGTTGTGGATCACCTGATCCATTGTTGGATTGTTATCCGACAGTGTCCTTCATATTCAATCACCTGGTGAGTTCTTCCCCTGATACATAGTGCCTTTGGTAAATTGTATCATCTGCTTGGCCAACCATGCTCTGCTTTCGAGCTGGTGGTACTTACTATTGAAGTTTGTGGTATATTTTTCCACGATACCCTGACGGGTGGAACCTATGCCTTCCTTTATATGTGTGAACTCGGAAGTTTTCACGAGTCATACTCATCTGGTATTTCACCAGGTAAAACTTTCAACACTAATGCCTTTATCAAAGCGAGACGTGAATGGAAGGTTATACATTGGAGAAGTGGGAGTCGACCTTGAACTTTGTGTTCATGCCCATGGACACGATGTAGATCCTATCATGGAAGCTTCTTGTAATAATAACTATTTCCTTGTTATAGTATCATTTGGGATCTGTGAATTGATCCTTTGCAATCATGGATCCGACCATATTTTCTACTTGATTCCATTTCTCGGACAAGTTAAACCACTTGTCCTCTACAGATCAATACACCCATCCAACCTCTATCTTGATCTACCTTCGAGTACTAACCCCCTAGTATCTCGAGGATATCAACCGATTGCCCTACATCTTATGCATTTCTGATGAAGTAGTGCCTTTCCCCGTCTTAGTCACTCCACGGGTTCTTGGTTGTCGTCAACCGAGAACACCGATTAGCGAATCGAATCGCCCCTGTGATTCAGTACTCCTAGTACATTGTGGATGAGAAGTTTAATACTCCATCACGTCATTCCTAGCCTGATCGGCTATATCATTTTGTGCTAAATTTTAACTATGCTACCTGGTCCTTTCTTCCCGGAGCACAATTTTCGACGATGAGCTAAGCTTACGTCGATTTTCCTCATCATATCATTTCACCTTGAACAACAAGCTTGATTTCAAGTTTGTGTCGTACCCATGGTTCCAATAACCTTTTGCTTCATAATTCCTTTAACTTGATGTCATCGCCGATGGATTACATCTTCGTGGAGCCTCTCGACAAAATTTGTCGTGATCATCATCAACATCTTGACTCCTTCCTGGATATCTATTGAATTCATGATGAGAAATACCCTCCTTGCCCTCGATGATTTTTATTATCATCGACAACACCCTTGACTTCCTTTCATCGCAAGCTTATCCACATTATGATACAACCTGCTCTCCAGCTAATGCTGTGTTCTGCCTTGAAGTATTACTGTCTTTTCTATCAAGAATGTTGTGAGGATTGCTCCACCTCTTAAGAATTCTTGAAATAGTGATACTTCTCTCCACCACCTTCTTTCTTGGTCCCCATGTTGTTTCTAACCGGAATACCGACAATTGAACTATGATGTGTGAATTCAAAATTCCTAGCAACCCTATTGCTTTGAAGTGAATGGTCAATAACTCCATTCTAAGTCTTTTGGTTATTGAATCGCCATTCTAAAATTGATCATGCTACCTAAGCCCATATTTCGGGTGCACCTTTCAACCAATGTTTAATTGTGTGTGTTTCCCTCGAGCATACATCATTATATCATCAGATCTGACAAATGTTATCTCCTTGTCCGCATAATTGTGGGAACCCATCTTTTTGGAAATCTCAATGAATTTTTGCTAAGTCCATCAGCCACCTCCTCATCCCCTCCTTGGTGTGATGATGAACTATTGTTTTAGGAACCCGCTCCCATAGTTCATTTCCCGAGAATCTTGCAATCTCATTTCATCGAATTTGTATTGCACCTTTTCTTCTCAGACATCCCGAGTCTGAGGTATCCTGACACCAATCAGATCTAAATCTCGGGTCAGATATGATGGTTTGAACATATTTCCAGGAGTTTTAACATTGGTCTTTATAAGACCCGGTAAGGTGATGTCATGCCTAGCACACCTGGCTGGGGAACCCAATGTTATAATACCCCCCTCTTTTCAGCAAGGTTAGCCATTCTTCCATAAGGAAATTATAAGACTTATTCTATAAGATGTTCCTGATGGATCCTTTGTGAATACAAAGTCTGACCTTTTCTTGCAAACCATGTTAGTGCTATCTCGAAGCATGTCTGTGGTACTCCGATTTTCAACAAAAACATTTGAAGCCCAATGCTAAATGTTCCTGC
This sequence comes from Triticum aestivum, assembly GCF_018294505.1. Classification (NCBI taxonomy): domain Eukaryota; kingdom Viridiplantae; phylum Streptophyta; class Magnoliopsida; order Poales; family Poaceae; genus Triticum; species Triticum aestivum. The sequence continues at coordinate 417,013,518 of NC_057812.1, read as the reverse complement.
TCGATTATCCAAACACCGTTGTTTGGGTAATGTCATGAACTTCCTCTCTCCTAACCTAAATGGTTTTCTACGTTATATCCTGTCATGGATATCATGCTTTGTTTGTCCTTGGGAAGGAAATACCCCTGAAATATGTGTTTAAACACATTTTCCATTCCATTGTTCTGTTTAATCCGATAATCATATTTTTCTTTCCATTTGTTGGGTTAACGTTTCTTGTGATCTATATGATCTAAGCAGTAATATTCTCCTGCTTAGGTAGGCACCTCGGTTTACAACTCTGTCAGTGTGACCCTGTTACTATTGCTGACGACATCCTGGTAACCCCCGATGAATGAGAACCTTGCCTATTGGTCCGCCTCGTTCAACGAGCAGGAAAATGGTTCTCTTCGTCCCTCGCCCTTGGTACCGACATTGTTGCCGACATAACTGACATGCTACTCTCTGACATGCCTTGCTATCGTGATCGTACAAGATGTCAGCCCCCCCTTTCTACTTTTAACCCACATGGTGGGCCCATAACCCACAGGTCCCAGGATCGAAACCTGACTCTTCTGTACCACCTGTTGTCAAAGTTATTCCTCGTGCTTGACTTTGTATGTAATTCACGGGCCACTTGCCTGTTGATCTATTCTGGTATCGGACACAATACTTATTCCCGTTGCTCAGAACCCCTTTCGCACTCTGCTTCAGGCAATGAACGATTGCCTATCCGCTTGAAACTTCTTATTGCACCGTCTTACTTTGCTCTCGATATGTGTAATTTGTTCAACTCGAGAGATACTCTTATGTTCATTCCTGGGATACCCCCAGATGAATTTCCCTTATAACATCCTATCATTGTAGAGCTCCTT
>NC_057812.1:417011702-417012275 GCF_018294505.1 Triticum aestivum | reverse complement strand
TGTGACGCCCGGATAATTAGACTACAGTAATCCCAAGCTAATGATGCCACATCACCTCCTTTACTGTGATTAAACTCACGTTGATTCGAACCCGATTCAAAGTCAAATTCAAAATCAAGTCAAACAAATAAAGTTTTCAAAAGTTAAAACTAAAATGTTCAAGATGGGTCAAATAAATCATGAGTAATTATGGTGGAGAAACCACATTTTGATAAAATAGTTAGATGCTCAAAAATAAACAAAACAATAACAAAAACAAATAAATAAATGCCTTTTTCAATTAATAAAATATTAACTAAGTTATTTCATTTCCCAAAACTATTGGGGCAGTGGAATATTTATTAAAACTAAATTAGGTACAACTTTGGTATTTTACAAAACTATAATAAAATAAAAAACTAAAAGAAAACAGAAAAGAAATAAAAGGAAAATAGAAACCAAAGAAAAGAAAGGCAAAGCCCCCCTCCCCCTGGGCCATTCGGCCCAACTGGGCATCCAGGCCTCTAGGAGGCCCACCCCATGCCCCCTGTATAACCCCTCCCGGAACCCTAGCTACCCACCCGATCTCCCACT